>NC_139630.1:50917562-51010062 GCF_964638095.1 Poromitra crassiceps | reverse complement strand
TGTTACCCCTATTTCCACTTTTATTCAAATACAAATAACTTTGCTGCCTCAAGAAGGGCAGATGAAAGTTCAGTCTGCTAGCTAAGTATTTTCATCTCATCTTTGTCAAAGAAAACCGTAACCATTCATTAGAATTTCCAAACTTATTCTAAAGATATATTAATCTGTTATTCTGGAATTGTTTTAAGGTTTGAATGTGCAATACAGACACAGATGTTTAACTTCTTCTTCTCTTCTGATTGGATCTCTTCCCAATTCGTCCCTCCCTAACATTTTTAGTCTAGTTTTCACCAGTGAATATAGGTAGTCGACTAACATTTTTCCTCATAGTTTTCGTCTCCGAAATCAACACTGCTATGGATGCATGTCTCCACCTAGTGGTGCACTCCTCTTCCAAACTCACACAAACTTTTCCACAACTACACCATGTATCTGAAACAATGTTTACTTACTGTCAATCTCATCAAAGTTTCTGAAGACCATCTCCACGTGATCCCACTCCATAAAGCTGCATTTCCCAATGAAGGGCTGGGCAAACGCCACATACTGATACATATTTCAATTCAAATACATGTCACTCTTGTGTTAGAATGAGTAAATGGGCATTGACACTGTTTTTACATAACCCTTGATCAATTCTGATTAATCTTTTATCTTTTCTTTTTTATTTGTCTGTAGTCTACATACGTGCACTGCCAAGAGTAGCGGCAGCATTATAAACCAGAGACCAGACTATATCAAAACATAAACACACAGTGGCGTCTTTCATGCATGCTAGCAAGCGAAACTGCTGTCTGTCTGACCACAGACTGTAGAAAGAGATGCAGCAGAGCCATGTAGAGGACACTAAGACGCAGGATAGCCAAGCGAATGTGATTGGATGAACGTTTGACGCTAGGCCAATCACAGGCAGAGAGGGTGCCTCCAGCCTTCGCCATCATCCGAAAAACAATATCGCTTCCCCAACGCTGGTTTAATGGGTACTGAATCATTACTTAATTATTACCTGGTCATTAGTTACTCTTATACTGAGTAGTTAATGAATACTGAATCATTACTTATTTATTACCTGACCATTAGTTACTCTTTTTGTGTACCCTATTGTAAAGTGGTGCATCATACTCAGTAGTTTGAGTACTGAATCATCACTTAATTATTACCTGTCTATTAGTTCTGTGTACCCTATTGTAAAGTGGTGCATCATACTCAGTAGTTTATGAGTACTGAATCATTACTTAATTATTACCCGTCCATTTGTTAGTGAAAGTGAAAGATCAATAATTAACAAATAAACACTCACTCCAGGAGACATTTGAACCCTCAGCCCCAAGCTCGTTAAATTGTAAGTCTGGCTCTCTACCATCTGAGCTAACCAGCCTGTTAGTTGGTAGAGCCATCTACCATGCATCTCTAGATCCAGAGACTAAGTATTATGTTCTATCCACATACTACTTTCTGTTCAAGTACTTATCGTTTTGAAGATATATTCCACCCAAATACTACTTTCTCTCCAAATACTTAGTTTTAAAAGGTATATTCCATCCAAATACTACTTCATGTCCAAATACTTAGGTATGTTTCAGCCAAATACTACTTCTGTCTAAGTACTTGTGTTTTAAAGCACAGAATATACCTTCAAAACTATAGGTACTTGGACAGAAAGTAGTATTTGGGTGGAATATACCTTCAAAACTATAATACTTGGTCTCTGGCTCTACAGATCCATAGTATGGCTCTACCGACTAAGCTGTGTTAACAGGCTTTTAGCTCAGTTGGTAGAGAACCGGACCTAGGGCTAAGGGTTCAAATCTCACCTTGAACAAGTCTTTCATGTATTATGTTTCACTTTATATTAGGGTACACAAAAAGAGTAACTAATGATTAAGTACTCATAAACTACTCAGTATGATGCACCACTTTACAATAGGGTACACAAAAGAGTAACTTTGTACAGGTAATAATTAAGTAATGATTCAGTACTCATAAACTACTGAGTATGACGCACCACTTTACAATAGGGTACACAAAAAGAGTAACTAATGGACAGGTAATAATTAAGTAATGAGTAACTAACAATTAACTACTATACTCACAAACTGACCATTGACCAACCATTAACTAATGAGTAATTACTCTAAGGAACTAAGAACTAATCATGAACTAATGATTAACTACTATACTCACAATGTGACCTTAACTAATGATTAACTAATATATTCACAAACTGACATTTATTAATCATTAACAAACGATTAACTACTCTACTCATGGAACTGACCGACTAATCTGTAACTAATGATTAACTACTATATTCAGGAGCTGACATTTAGTAATCATTAAGTAATGATTAACTACTCTACTCAGGAACTTAGATACTAATCATTGTAATGACTACCTAGCCTACTCATTAACTATGATTAACTAGTGATTGACTAATGACGAATTATTCATTAACATTACATTCATTAGTTTACTTGTAACTACTACATTATTTGTGTACGTTATTGTTACCACATGATCTCAAAAGATATCAATGCACCCATGCCACTGCCAATTAACATGATCTCAAAAGCCATAATGGAATCTTGAGCGGTAATACAAGTAAATAATTTAATTGAAGGATCCCTTGTATCGTCTGTATCATTGGCTGTATCCAAGCCCATTAGGGCCTCCAGTATTCTCATGCTAATCTAATGTTTGTTTGTGTGTTCCCATAATGAATTCTGTGTTTCTCCAAACGACGACGTTCAGACATTGGTGTCGGTGCTGGCAGGGAAACAAAGACGTACATTAGGACCAATTGTCCTCCGCGATTATTAAAGTAAACAGAGATCCTGAAGGGGGTATCAGACACAGCTGCACACACTTGAGCCTGTGTTGGTGAAGGGGGAGGAAGGGACAAGCACCCCTCAAGACTTCAGTAATGATCCCCGTTATTGTGGCCCTCCTCAAGAGGGCGCCAGGCTCACTAATGAGGCTTTGAAGACCCATCTTTGGCACAGAATCCATCCGCAATTGGCCCAGCAGAGAACTCGGGAGCAAAATACATTTGGCACGGGATAAAATGGCAAGATTAACCATGACGTTCTTATTAAATTAGAATAACAGTAGCATCATTGTCAGATTTTGGGAGTAAAAGAGCAGACCGATGGCAAATACAGAATGTATACAAAATGTTCAAAAAGGAAACGGTCAATGCATTTTAAGTACATAAAACTCGAGGTTTAATGTTTAAAACTGTTTTCTTTAAATACAGTAGATACAGGTATTTTATATAGGGTAGCACAATGAGAATCTGTTCCCCAGACACTGGAGAGCTCACGAGAAAACCCTGCTGCCAAATTGTGCGTCTTCAACACTAGCCCCAACATGAAATGCTGCCTATGTAGTCGTTTATACATTATATGTATATATAAAAAAACATCCTGAAAGGAATAGTGTCTGGTTTTGCATGATTTCCGTTCATGAACTGAATTCATGTAGGAGGAAGTGCGTTCTGTTCTACTAAAAAGCCTGTACAATATTTTGATCAACATTCATCATCAGATTTGAGATTTGGACCTTTGTTGGACTCGACCCAAAAACGGGATGGTGTAGGAAAGAGAAGAGGAGGAAGAAGAATAAAACAGGACAGGCAGTGGAGCTGAGCTGACTGCAACACGTGCTCATCAGATGGTTGACTTGGATTTACAGGCGTGGAGCTGCTATCCGAATGTTGCTGGTTCCCACTAACAGTTCAGCTAGGTTCCAGCGTCACACAAATCCTCCCCCAGGCGACGACGACTAGCGATAGTTTGAAAATAAACTAAGCAACTCTTTCAATCCCTATGTTAACGTTAAAACAGCTTGAACTGGCTTGAGCGAGCTCCACCTGAAAAAAGTGTGGATGAGTAGAAATACCAAGTCAGTCAACTCTAGCGCCTGGAAAAGACTTATTGTTTTATGATTGCACAACTGAGACAAGGCCAGGGTATAGTGAGCTGTCAATCTAATGTTTCATATGTCCATCTAAGAGCATATCTGAATCAACACGTGTTCCGCCTGTGTGCATGCTAGTTAGTTTCCCTTTCTTGCCATAAGACCTGCAATCTGTTGAGACTTGAAATTGTGAATTGTTTCTTTGCACAACTGTTACAAGACAATTACTGATACAGAGAGGGCAGGATTCAAAAAGAACAAAATGTTTAAACCACCCAATCCAATATATATATATATATATTTTTGCCAAAGCCCATATTACACCTATTCCTCTAATCATGGATTTTTCAAGTTGCAATCAAACACCCTTTACTCAAGCTTCATGCCCAACCTTAATTCCCCCCTGCAGTCTCGTGCAATCAAACACTTGAAAAAAAGAAGACAATAGGCGGTTTTGTGCGCTGTTTTTTGGAGGGGGAGGGGGAGTTCCTCTTATGAAGGTGAGCTATCTTTAAATACAGCATAGTGGCTGAAAGGGATATCACATGTCCAGCAGCAGCACCCGTGGGTCTTCCACCACGGCTTTGATCTTGCGCAAGAAGGTGACCGCTTCTCTGCCGTCGACGAGTCGGTGGTCGTAGGTCAGCGCCACGTACATCATGGGCCGGATCTCAACCTGCCAAAGCAACAAGCCTTCTGTTTTACACTATATTCATATAAGTAGATCCGATTTGGACCAGAGTACTTGCAAAGGATTTGTTGCGTTTGTTTTAAACCACCGCATTGAGAGAATTCAGATAGAGATGTCAATCACAAATATAAAGTATAAAGTATAATAAATTGACTTCTGATAAGTCTTGCATTTCTAATGCTCACATCCTGTTTTTGTACTCCAAGCAGGCGACCCCAGATAACATCACTGATGACACGTCCTAGCGCATGCGGTAGCAGTGTATTTGAGAATGTAGAATCCTGGCTTGCCTCTGGCCGGTGACACTTAGGAAAGACTAGGTGACAACCAAGTATAGTTTGGTGACGAGCTGGAGAGACAGTTGACGGCCGGAGAGACGGCAACCCGGTACGGGATGGGATTAGCACCCCATCTTGGCTCTCTCGTGAGGGAGAAATCCACAAACGCTACGGATTAGCCTCCTGAAAATCTGCGCAAGATCGGCGCGGCCTGGGGTCCTCCAGGCTAGAGCAAGGTGCTCGACGCAGGTAAATGACGTGCAGCGCACAGGCCCTCTTGGGGCGTCCTTGAGGTTTCCTTTCTGCCTCTGGATTGCCTTTGACATAAGGGGGGTCTGGTGAGACGAAGGAGGAGCACGGCCGGGAGAAACCCACAGAGCCTAGATCCTCCATGCACCGAAGGCCCAATACTGCGGCGTAGCACTAGCTCTATTGCAGCGGAATGGGTTCTTTTTACCCCTCCCGCGGGCAACGTTGCAGATAGAGTAGTAAGGCTGATCCGTAGCGGCTTCTGGGACGTGAGTCGGGGTCTTAATTGGCCTCGGCTGGGTCTACTGGGCGAGGGTGTATGATGTTGACAGACCCGAAACACCTAACGACCCCAGATAACATCACTGATGACACGTCCTAGCGCATGCGGTAGCAGTGTATTTGAGAATGTAGAATCCTGGCTTGCCTCTGGCCGGTGACACTTAGGAAAGACTAGGTGACAACCAAGTATAGTTTGGTGACGAGCTGGAGAGACAGTTGACGGCCGGAGAGACGGCAACCCGGTACGGGATGGGATTAGCACCCCATCTTGGCTCTCTCGTGAGGGAGAAATCCACAAACGCTACGGATTAGCCTCCTGAAAATCTGCGCAAGATCGGCGCGGCCTGGGGTCCTCCAGGCTAGAGCAAGGTGCTCGACGCAGGTAAATGACGTGCAGCGCACAGGCCCTCTTGGGGCGTCCTTGAGGTTTCCTTTCTGCCTCTGGATTGCCTTTGACATAAGGGGGGTCTGGTGAGACGAAGGAGGAGCACGGCCGGGAGAAACCCACAGAGCCTAGATCCTCCATGCACCGAAGGCCCAATACTGCGGCGTAGCACTAGCTCTATTGCAGCGGAATGGGTTCTTTTTACCCCTCCCGCGGGCAACGTTGCAGATAGAGTAGTAAGGCTGATCCGTAGCGGCTTCTGGGACGTGAGTCGGGGTCTTAATTGGCCTCGGCTGGGTCTACTGGGCGAGGGTGTATGATGTTGACAGACCCGAAACACCTAACGACCCCAGATAACATCACTGATGACACGTCCTAGCGCATGCGGTAGCAGTGTATTTGAGAATGTAGAATCCTGGCTTGCCTCTGGCCGGTGACACTTAGGAAAGACTAGGTGACAACCAAGTATAGTTTGGTGACGAGCTGGAGAGACAGTTGACGGCCGGAGAGACGGCAACCCGGTACGGGATGGGATTAGCACCCCATCTTGGCTCTCTCGTGAGGGAGAAATCCACAAACGCTACGGATTAGCCTCCTGAAAATCTGCGCAAGATCGGCGCGGCCTGGGGTCCTCCAGGCTAGAGCAAGGTGCTCGACGCAGGTAAATGACGTGCAGCGCACAGGCCCTCTTGGGGCGTCCTTGAGGTTTCCTTTCTGCCTCTGGATTGCCTTTGACATAAGGGGGGTCTGGTGAGACGAAGGAGGAGCACGGCCGGGAGAAACCCACAGAGCCTAGATCCTCCATGCACCGAAGGCCCAATACTGCGGCGTAGCACTAGCTCTATTGCAGCGGAATGGGTTCTTTTTACCCCTCCCGCGGGCAACGTTGCAGATAGAGTAGTAAGGCTGATCCGTAGCGGCTTCTGGGACGTGAGTCGGGGTCTTAATTGGCCTCGGCTGGGTCTACTGGGCGAGGGTGTATGATGTTGACAGACCCGAAACACCTAACGACCCCAGATAACATCACTGATGACACGTCCTAGCGCATGCGGTAGCAGTGTATTTGAGAATGTAGAATCCTGGCTTGCCTCTGGCCGGTGACACTTAGGAAAGACTAGGTGACAACCAAGTATAGTTTGGTGACGAGCTGGAGAGACAGTTGACGGCCGGAGAGACGGCAACCCGGTACGGGATGGGATTAGCACCCCATCTTGGCTCTCTCGTGAGGGAGAAATCCACAAACGCTACGGATTAGCCTCCTGAAAATCTGCGCAAGATCGGCGCGGCCTGGGGTCCTCCAGGCTAGAGCAAGGTGCTCGACGCAGGTAAATGACGTGCAGCGCACAGGCCCTCTTGGGGCGTCCTTGAGGTTTCCTTTCTGCCTCTGGATTGCCTTTGACATAAGGGGGGTCTGGTGAGACGAAGGAGGAGCACGGCCGGGAGAAACCCACAGAGCCTAGATCCTCCATGCACCGAAGGCCCAATACTGCGGCGTAGCACTAGCTCTATTGCAGCGGAATGGGTTCTTTTTACCCCTCCCGCGGGCAACGTTGCAGATAGAGTAGTAAGGCTGATCCGTAGCGGCTTCTGGGACGTGAGTCGGGGTCTTAATTGGCCTCGGCTGGGTCTACTGGGCGAGGGTGTATGATGTTGACAGACCCGAAACACCTAACGACCCCAGATAACATCACTGATGACACGTCCTAGCGCATGCGGTAGCAGTGTATTTGAGAATGTAGAATCCTGGCTTGCCTCTGGCCGGTGACACTTAGGAAAGACTAGGTGACAACCAAGTATAGTTTGGTGACGAGCTGGAGAGACAGTTGACGGCCGGAGAGACGGCAACCCGGTACGGGATGGGATTAGCACCCCATCTTGGCTCTCTCGTGAGGGAGAAATCCACAAACGCTACGGATTAGCCTCCTGAAAATCTGCGCAAGATCGGCGCGGCCTGGGGTCCTCCAGGCTAGAGCAAGGTGCTCGACGCAGGTAAATGACGTGCAGCGCACAGGCCCTCTTGGGGCGTCCTTGAGGTTTCCTTTCTGCCTCTGGATTGCCTTTGACATAAGGGGGGTCTGGTGAGACGAAGGAGGAGCACGGCCGGGAGAAACCCACAGAGCCTAGATCCTCCATGCACCGAAGGCCCAATACTGCGGCGTAGCACTAGCTCTATTGCAGCGGAATGGGTTCTTTTTACCCCTCCCGCGGGCAACGTTGCAGATAGAGTAGTAAGGCTGATCCGTAGCGGCTTCTGGGACGTGAGTCGGGGTCTTAATTGGCCTCGGCTGGGTCTACTGGGCGAGGGTGTATGATGTTGACAGACCCGAAACACCTAACGACCCCAGATAACATCACTGATGACACGTCCTAGCGCATGCGGTAGCAGTGTATTTGAGAATGTAGAATCCTGGCTTGCCTCTGGCCGGTGACACTTAGGAAAGACTAGGTGACAACCAAGTATAGTTTGGTGACGAGCTGGAGAGACAGTTGACGGCCGGAGAGACGGCAACCCGGTACGGGATGGGATTAGCACCCCATCTTGGCTCTCTCGTGAGGGAGAAATCCACAAACGCTACGGATTAGCCTCCTGAAAATCTGCGCAAGATCGGCGCGGCCTGGGGTCCTCCAGGCTAGAGCAAGGTGCTCGACGCAGGTAAATGACGTGCAGCGCACAGGCCCTCTTGGGGCGTCCTTGAGGTTTCCTTTCTGCCTCTGGATTGCCAAACGGGAGGCGACAACAAAACCATAATTTGGTTATGCTGAGATTATTTGTCTACCAAAATGTAATGTCTAAGATGTGCAGGAGCCGAAAAAACACAGATTTATTGATTTTGTTGCCATAGAAAGGCAAACGGCTGTAACAACCTTTTAAGTGTTTTAAACGTCAAAAGGTCATGAACAGCGCTTAGATTTCATGAAGACTAAAAATGGTACCCATAAATATCACTAATCAATATACCAACCAATTCTGTACCAATGATAGTTTTTCTGACACAAGAGATCAACTTTTTTTCAGTTTCACGACTCACGCTAGTTACAGTTTTTCAGCTTTTGGCAGTATGCATTTATTACATGAGAATATAGATTTGAACAGAACAGAAGAGAGCAATTGTTTCACCAGCTGTGTCTTTGGATACACTTGATGACTCACCTTGCCGTTGATGGCCACAGGCCGGTCGAAGATGCCGTGCATGCCGAGGATGGCGGACTGCGGGGGGTTGATGATGGGCGTTCCAAACATGGAGCCAAACACTCCTCCGTTGCTGATGGTGAAGGTTCCACCATCCATGTCCTCAACAGCCAGCTCGTTGTTACGAGCCTGAGGCACAACACAATCAATCCATTCACGTTCTCATGGTGAAAGAAGGTCAAGTAATAATCGAGACTCATGATATAATTTTTTTTAATTACGAAATATAAAAATCAATGCCAGAATCTTAGGCAGTCACTGTGTCCAAACATTTGCATAAAGCTTTTTACCTTTTCTCCCAGTGCACTGATGGTTTTCTCAATGTCCGCAAAGTTCATGGTCTCAGCGTTGCGTATCACTGGTACAACAAGTCCCTAACAGAGAAATAAAGAATACATGAGAATGTAACACACAGCAGGCAACAATCTGATATGGCAATTTATTTACAAGGCATTACACCGATAGCAAACTGGATGCGATGCGAGCGTGCGAACATCATATTGTTTCAGTTTTTCCTAATTAAGCTGTCCTAACCTGCTCCGTGCGTCAGTGAACAGGCTGAGGGACGCGTGGCTCGATTGAAAAATCGCTCGCTCGTTGGGAAAAGGTGTTCGAGTGCTACATCCAACATTTACCGGCAAACGTTTTTAAAAACACATAAAACGTTAAAAAGAGGTTTTGTAGATCCAAGATGTCATACCTTTGGAGTTGCCACAGCCACACTAATGTCTACATACTCCCTGTAGACAATCTCTTTGGTTGTATCATCAATAACTGAGAAAGAAAGGGGAAAAGGGGGGGAACGTAAAAATAAAGAAAGACTTTCCTGATAAAGTAGAATACAAGATAAGAAAATTTATGTTTCAAAGCAACGCAACAATGTAATTAGGGAGCAAAGCTACTTTGTGGTTTAAGAAAGCTAGGTAACATTACTGAAGCTGGTTCAGGTTGACCTCTAAGCTAAATAAAGACAGTGGAGGTCCGATGTTGTGCTGTCTTACCCGCATTAACAGCAGGCTGGTCCATCAGAGCGTGCGCTGAAGCCTTCACAAACGCCGACATGAAACCCAGCTTCATGTTGTGCTTCTTTAAGAAAGCATCCTTGTGGAGTTTCCTCATCTCCTGGATGTTGCTGAAGAAAGATGGAGGACATGTCAGTGAGATTGTTTAGTATGAAATAAGCAAATGAATCCCTTGATACTGATCTCATGTTTATATCCTGACAACCCAATCGGGCACACAGTACTGCCATGAAATGTGAATCAAGTTCTTCTGCATTGAGACTTGCAGCCCTAACTGGCAAGGGTCTGGACCGGTATAGACATACAGTACAATGGAGACAGTTGTATTCAGTGATTTTAGAGAGAGTGTGGCTCACCTCATGTCTACCTCGTTGAAGGTGGTCAGCATGGCGCAGGTGTCCTGAGCCTCCTTCAGCCTCTGGGCGATCCTCAACCTCATGCGGTTCATCTTCACCTGAAGAGGAAGAAAGGAATTAAGTGAAAAGACTAGATGACACCGATACATCTTTCTCTGCTTTAAGTGGTATATATTTTAGGTCAAAGTAGAAGAAAGTACAAGTAGCCTGATCATCAGGTCCATCTTGTGCATTATTACCCTGTTCTCCGCTCGGACTCCTGCTGTTGAAGGAGGCGGAGCCGGAGCTGCAGTGGGCTTGATGGCAGAAACTATAAGGAGAGAGAGAGAGGGATTGACACAAGATGAGCTCAAGACATTTAAAAACAAAAAAACATATATAATAAAACATGGGTTAAAAGGTCACGTCATGATTCCATTTTAGCAACAGCTTATTTATTTGTTTACTTTCAGCACAAAAGTAGGTTATTTGTCAAAAAAATATGTGGCGAACAGCGTGGCTAATCAACATGATCAGGGCAGTAGATGTGTGTGTGGCAGCATGGTGTGAAACACACCTGGTTTGGCTTGGGCAGCTTGTGCTGGCACCGGGGGCACTGGAGGCATGGCGGTGGGGACCGGGGTTGCAGGAGGCGGCGGGGGAGGAGGGGCTGCAGCGGGGGCTTCTGCAGCCGGGGACGGGGCAGCTTTGGCAGCACCAGCTGACAACACAGAAAGATAGAAAGTTCTTCTGTTAGTCAGGCTTGCCAGCAGTCTCTAGATTGTGTGCGGTAGTCGAGGAGGACATAAATGATCCCAACATTGCATTCCAAGTATTTGTGAAGTCCCGTTAAATCTGGAATCTAGAATGTGACAGCAACTGGTGAGATGAGATCTATACAGGAACTTTGCATTATATGAAGGATAAAAAAACAACAACTTCTGGTACGGTATGTAATTTAGTTAGTTTACCGGACTGATAAAAAGTAAACAAGTATTGCGCACCTCCTTTCCGGAGTTTGAAGAGGGGCGTTCCTCCCTCTACTCTCCCTCCATCTGGCACCAGCAGTTCCTCAATCACACCAGCAGCCGGAGCGGGTACTTGTACCGAGGTCTGGGAATACAACACACAGTTAAAGCAGTACACCCACAGAAAAGTCATTTTCGTTAAAATCTCTACACAAAATCAAGAGCTATCTTAGAAGTTTAGTATCTAACATTTTATTTTACTCTGTTAAAAAGTAAAAAGTAGTGTTCTTCTTATTTAGATTTTTTTTTTCATACCTTGTCAGTCTCGATTTCACACACCACTTCATCTTCTGACACGGAGTCTCCCACAGCTAAAAGAAAAACAATTGTCCATTTAATGTTATGTGCAGAAATCCGATTAGGATCATTGTTTGGCTCACTGTGGGACATTGGCATCTGTCAAACACTGATTAAATTACGGTATCCTTTTTTCTGTCTTTTTTTCTTTTTTACCTTTTTCCCACCTGACATCCCCCTCTGAAACAGACTCCGCAAACGCAGGAGTTTTGACAGTGACTACCTCATCCCCTGTACAAAAACAAACACAAGAGTTAAACATTAAACAAAGAGTTGAGTTGAACTCATTATGTTGACATATACATTACACATACATATATACAGTATACACACACACACACGTTTACGTACTGTGAACAGCAGATGTCTTGAAGTATCTGATGTGGAAGACATTGGCTGACGACAGAGTTTCACATCTAAAAAGACAAAAATATGTAGGGGGGGTATTTTTTCTATAGAGATATGTAATAGGAGGCAGTTCTACAATCTAAATTACTTTTTCTTTTTTCTGGGGGGGGGGGGGGGGCATACTGGCTACATTAAGCCAGTATTTGCTGCATAAGCCTATAGCTGAGCTTATGATATAGATATAAACATAAACAGGTAATACAGATATTACACCAACAACACAGCACCGTGGTTACTTTAGATAATGAGGTTATTGTTGGGAGGGCATTTAAAGGTAACAGAATGGAGGAGAGCACTTACGGCTGAGAGTTCCTGTAAACAACCCGGCTGCAGACAGAGAGGCCTTAAAGGTGACGATAAGAAGAGAGGAGAAAAACAAAGAAAATTCAAGAAAAGGGGTCGTCATTGACTAGATGATAACAGAAGCAGTGACCACTGAGGCTCACGAGGGTCTGACATATATACGCGAGTGGAGAAAGGTGTGTGACATGCGTCTGACCACTTGTAGGCTCCTCAGGCATCTCTGCCACTCAACAGGCATATGACCCATTTAATGGGTGTGTTTATTCGAGAAAAACAAAGATAGACAGCAGTCTTACATGTTGCATTACTCCCTGAGGTCCTCAACCCAAGCTGAAGGACTACTAGACTACTTAGTTAAAAGCGCACTTACCAGATGCACATCGTCGCACCAGCACATTATTCCCCTGAAAAGATAGCAAAGTACACAAAATCAGTTTCATTCGCTCAGTTACCCATTCATTTATGTGTGTGTTGATGAGGTTGACTATGGGCTCACAGAAAAACAGATCTGGGGCCATTTCTTCACAATATGAATGAGAATTTCCCAAAGAAGCAGCAGTGACAAAACATATAAGGTTTGCATGAAATGCACAGCGTAAGACACTCATGTGTCAAATCCCAAACTTTGTCTTTTTATATGCACTGATTATAAAGACAAATGCTAAGATCATCTGTGGGCTGGACATGACCTACACTAGATCCCTTTTTTCCTCAAATGTGTGGTGACTGATCACCCCCTTCTCTTTAATGGGAAAATAAGAGACTCAACTAATAATATTTAGTTTAGACTTTTTCAATCAATGATCAGTTAGACCACTTTTAATTGAAGTCATACCACTGGATTATCTTCTTACTTTCGTTGTCATGTAAAGACTTTAATTACACTGAGCTATGTTATTAGGTTATAGCATAGGACTTTTGAGGGTGGAGGCCCTAGCTGCAGCGCTGACACTATGGCTTCTTCACAACGTATTCATCATCACTAAGCCCACAAACTGTGTTATTACTGGCGAACTGATGTTGACTGCCACAGTAGGGTGGAGTTGACATGAAGTGAGTCATAATAGCAGAACACAGCATATACAGGCATGCACACATGGTATATTTGTGTTTCCACTGTCTATAACGTTACCAGTGGTGTCCAGTCATGTGCTATGGAGGGCCAATAGTCTGCAGCAATGTTTTCCTTCCATTCAATCACTGCACTAGGTGATTTATGACTGAAAAGTTTCCCACAATGTTGGCAACATTTGATTACCACCTACGCTTCTTTATTAGTTTATATGCAGAGGGATTGTGGGAACGCACCCGATCTACTGGTCGGACAAGACACGCATATTTAGCATTGCGAGTTCCTGCAGAAAGTAGGCAGCTGAAGTTGAGGGCAAACCTTACCTTGCCCCTCACGGCAGATTCACAACATGCCACGGGCTATTTCTGGCTGTCGGTCAGCTGCACACACCAAGCGCCATAACATACATGACTAGCGTTAAGGCAAGAAATTAAGGCTGCTCCATATGCTGTGAAGCCATTCGCGGATAAAAGATAAACCAGACAGGAGGCAGAGGTTACGAGGTAGCCAGAGCTAGGTTTAAATAGCTGACCTGCTCGCTAAAGCTAACATTAGCTAGGCAGCCGTTTGGGACGCTATGTTGAAATTTTACAAATAACATTAACACGTTTTGACGATAGCCCCAAGGCTAATGGAATAGCATGCGTAGTTTCTTCAGATAACTGCTCAGTAGCTAGTTAACTTTGCGGGTGTCATGGCTCTGCCCTTGGTGGATGAGGCCTTGCTTGACGTGGAGCTAACAAGTTAACATCAGCTGCACGCTGTGGCCTTGGACTAGCCAGTGGAAACTCTTCAGAGCTCAAAGAACCGTGACATTTCAGTGAGCTTTCCATCCTACCTGGCTTAGCGCGGACACCGAGCGGCCAAGTGTCCGGTAAAGACATCGGGTTTGCGATAACATAGCGGGCGTCTCTGTTTGCCGTTTGGCAGCGATCAAGGAAGCAGTGGGTGAGAGGGGAGCGCTACGCTACTCCCGATACGTGGGCGGTCCCAGGCTCGAGCCAGTCTGGGAGATACCACTGTGGCTGGCAGAGGGGGGGGGGGGGGCGGTATGTACTATAATTATAACTTTAATAATACTACTACTAATAATAATTGAGTTCCCTATTTAGTCTCACATTATTTCTTTACTTGCCATTCGTTCTGCAGTACGGAGATTAAATAGAGAAGCGAAAGTAGGGCTACTCTATGAATTCAAAGTGTAGCGAATGTGCAGTGCCATTCGTTTCCTCGTTCAGCATACGATCCACCACTGGTACGAACCATTCGTACGAACATGTACGAACCAAGGGATTTCATCCACCATTACATTTTTCCATCTAAATTTCGTAAAATACATGTAAAATAGTTTGACGTGGTCAAACCAAGCGATTCAGCTATATTGAGAACCAGGAGGTCATATAACATTTCACTCAGGCCAAAACAAAAAAACAAAACAAAGTTGAATTGGGTTTTTTTTAATCAGTTTTATTTTCGGTCTGAGTGAAATGTTATATTGTCTCTCCAGATTCTAAATATAGCTGAATCGCTTGGTTTGGCAAAACTATTTTTATAAGAATTTTAAGAAATGTAGCTGGAAAAATAAATGGCGGATGAATTCCTTGATTCGTATGCTGAACGCGGAAGAGGGAGTGACTTTGGCACTCTATGAGCCACACTATTCTGGCCAAGTTCAATAGAAACTGGACAAACGAGTCCATTTTACCATAACATTAGCATTAGATAAACAGTTAATTATTCAACCTTTTGTCTAATCTCTGGTACTTCTGGTACAAATAATGGATTCAGTGAAAGTATGGGCCAGGCAAAGGGATGACCACACCTCCTCGTTTCTGGTGCGGCTAGTAGAAATACCTACTTGAGACATCCTCTCCTCCAGCAAGCAGCTCGGATCTGCAGGCTCCACTGCTCTCTCCGAACGGCAACAGGTAGGTTATCAGTTATTTATTTGCATGATTTCTTTGAAATATAGGCCTACATGTTTTATTTTCATAATGTGACAGCAGGATAGGCTCTGCTACACAGTATTTCTCTGTCTTTGACAAGTTTGGAACTGAGAAATGGATCAAAGTAAACTGAAGCAATGAACAAGAAATCTTGCAGGAAAGCCAAAAGCATTTCTTGGACATAGAAGTATGAGCAGAAATGTATTGCATTTTTACGACTAGTTTCTTATAGTGGCTCTTCTATACAGTAGCAGCGCATACATTTTCAAATGTAGGCCTAACCCTAACCCTAACCCATAAATTCAAATGACACTTTAAATGTCTTACACCTTACATTCTAGACAATGGGCTACTTATTAGAAGGCTATGCTTTAACAGTTTAAAGTTAATCTCAATTCAATTAAAAATAATCTGTTAAGACAACCTTTTTCATCGTGACATTATAATACTGATTTATTACAATACTTGTCCTATATTACATTTAATATTATTTTTCACTGCTGTCTTTCTTAATTCAACAAGCATGAATCAAAGGGATAAAGGCACGTATTCCCCCAGCAACATCTACCCTGACAGCTACAGTCCAGAACATCTCCCCTCTTTTCAACCTGATCCCACTCTGTCAGCAAATTCAGATGAATCAGGTTTTTCCATGTTGTTGCACAAAGACGTTGTGAGCGACAGGATTCTACCGGAGAGCACTTACTACAGCAGTGATGATGTTGGTTCAAGTGTGATCAGGTCAAGCCAGGTGGAGCCTAGCAACAGTCCATCCACAGACGGCACCGTTGGACCTTCCTCCACAAGACAGTATTTATCCCCCGCAGCCAATTCTTGCACTCCCCATGACTGGACCCTGAATAGTGGCCATCAGGCAAAGCGTGCCAGAGTGGAAAACATCATCAAAGGCATGACAAGCTCCCCTAGTGTACCTTTCACAGGTGTGGTGACAGCAGCAGGTCAGTATGAGGGGTTAGACAGCGTACGGGATAACCAAAGGACACAGGACCCTCTCAATCAGGACCACATGCAGAGAAGTGGAGCTGGTGGCACAAGTCACCAGAGTCAAGAGAACCAGACAACAAGGAAGCGGATTCAAAGCGGTCATCAGCCACTCAGACAACTCCGGACAAGGTTGACCCATGTGGACATGGTAAATGACGCTGAGGAGGTCAGTAGGGAAAGTTTTGTGGAGAACAATCCCACCTGGAGCGATTTTCCCAGCACATCTCCAAGAGATACGTTTACAGATCCATACAATGAGTTTGAGAGCTCCTCACGTAGAAAATACCAAGGGTGGAAAAAGGTGAAGCTGATTAACTACTTCCAATCCAAACCTGACAAAATAAAGCTGATGGCAGATTTCTTAAAGTACGAACTGTCAAGAGCTGTCAGCATGAGCGTTGACTCGATTTTCAAAAGCATGCCACTTTTACAGGGGCCACCAAATGATAAGGGGAGTGTAGGCACCGATATGTCTTTTCTTCATCTTAATCAGAAGAACAATAAAAGAGTCTCATGCTGTGAGACAGCAGAGGTCCAAGTCCCAGATGTTCAAACAGAAGCGCTTTCTCTGGTTGTGCAAAAGCCTCCACAGGCCAGATGTGGTGTGGTGAACCTCCAGCCCATGACAAGACCTCACCACCGTCCAAAGCCTCCGTTACCCTTCGGTCATCACATTGCTCTTCATGAAGATCGAGCGTCAAATAATATACATAACGGCGCCCATCAAAATGTCCTCAGATGTTTCCAAGATGGATATTCAGGATGTGCTAAAGCAAGGTTGGAGAGATTCGATGCATCTTGGAAGCCGGTCAAAGTGAGATCCAAAGTCAACTCCAGATCCGTCAGAAGTCCCCAGGGTCATCCTGTGTCTGTGGATCCCATGCTTTTGGAAAGCCTGTCTCTCCCTCATGTCAAGATCCATTCAGATGGCCTGCAGACTATAGTGAATAGCAACCTGTACATGGTGAATGTATCCTTTAGAAGTTTTCTGATCAAAACATTGTTCTAATTGACTAATATTTGATCACTTTATCAGTTGTATTCTGACTTTCATGCGTACCTTTAAGATGAGTGAACAGCAAAACACAAGGGCATTGCTTTCATAAAAGAGAACCGCCTGTAGCTTTTTAAGCCAATGTCTTTAGATACTATTATTATTATTATACCTCACCACTTCTACCTCTGCCTTTTTGAGGTTCAAGTGCCAAATAAACGGGTGTGTGCTCACAAACCTCATCACCCCAGGTATCTGCTATCAAATTAGTCTGTTCATCAACACCAATTTTCCTGTCTTTTCTAAAAAGGGCAATAACTCTGACTTGGTTTGGTCTAGAGACTCCAATAAGTGCCTCCTTTGATCTTGTGAATTCTGAAGAAAATTGCAATCTCTCCCTCCATCTTGAGTCGTAATGATCGCCCGGAGAGCAAATGTTTCCAAATAATTCTGGGCTTTCTAAAAGAGAATACGTTTGTGCTGTTTATGTGTAAGGTGTGTGTATTGTCCTTAATACTGGTGCATCTAGGAGGGTCTGACCACAAACCATCTGAAGAAAGCGAAGCTCATGTTCTTCTACACTCGCTACCCCAGCTCACTAGTGCTAAAGACCATTTTCCATGAGGTGCAGGTGAGGTTTTGTCGTTGTAATTGTTGTGTGCATTTGTGTAATTTTATGAGACAATATATTCCCCACAGGATAGAAAGCATGAAAACATGATGAATCTTGGCTAATCGCAACATGTTTATAGCATTCATCAAAATCCTGGAAAAGTTATTCTGCAATTATGCGTATTGCTGCTGTCACAAAATCTCAGAATTCACAAATGACTTTCAAAGCTTTAATGTGCCGGACAGGTTCTATCACCCGAGGGTTCATGAAAACAATTTTAAACCAATTGTGTTTTCAAAATCATTGTGAAAGGAAGAAGCAATTCCTGAGAAAAAAGACTTATGTATGATGTTTCCAAATGACAACAGCAATATAATTCAACAACTAGAGATTAAGATGATCAAAATTACACCATCTTGATTATTGCAAAACAGAGAGGTGTAAAAATGACAACACAATGCTCTGGTAAAATAACTTTATTGCCATTTTATTTCCATTACATTGAAAACAGTTCCAACCACACTTCAAATACATAAATTAATCTCTCAGACAAAACATTAAAGATTAGGATTCTAAAAAAAATTGGCTCCGACCAACATGCAGTGTCTTATTACCTTCAGACATCACAACTCACTTACCATTGTCCTGTCTCATTCCCAGTTCACTGACCCTTGTCCTGTCTCGTTCCCAGTTCACTGACCCTTGTCCTGTCTCATTCCCAGTTCACTGACCCTTGTCCTGTCTCATTCCCAGTTCACTGACCCTTGTCCTGTCTCATTCCCAGTTCACTGACCCTTGTCCTGTCTGGTTCCCAGTTCACTGACCCTTGTCCTGTCTCATTCCCAGTTCACTGACCCTTGTCCTGTCTGGTTCCCAGTTCACTGACCCTTGTCCTGTCTCATTCCCAGTTCACTGACCCTTGTCCTGTCTGGTTCCCAGTTCACTGACCCTTGTCCTGTCTCGTTCCCAGTTCACTTACCCTTGTCCTGTCTGGTTCCCAGTTCACTGACCCTTGTCCTGTCTCGTTCCCAGTTCACTTACCCTTGTCCTGTCTGGTTCCCAGTTCACTTACCCTTGCCCTGTCTGGTTCCCAGTTCACTTACCCTTGTCCTGTCTGGTTCCCAGTTCACTTACCCTTGTCCTGTCTGGTTCCCAGTTCACACGCTGCATCACCTCCCAGCTGATCAAATGGTTCAGTAACTTCAGGGAGTTCTACTACATCCAGATGGAGAAGTTCGCCCGTCATGCCGTCCTGGATGGAGCGGCCGATGTGACGGATGTGACTGTGGGAAGAGAATCAGAACTCTTTAGAGCTCTCAACATGCACTACAACAGAGCCAACGACTTCCAGGTGAAGTACGAGGGAAATCACAAAGTAATTCTGTACACAGATATACACCCGACATATTAGGGACATCTTCCTGATATTAAGTTGCACAATCAACTTCTCAATTGTCTCAAAGAAAGCTGGAAAAACACATTTGCTTCTCTTTATCTGCATCTCCTCAGTTGTGATTGGTTTAGATTTGATATGGGAAATCAATAATGGTTAATGGGTTTTAAAACCGTTTTACATGTATTCACTCCATGAGTGTACTTCATGAACATAGTAAATGTTCCTGATATTTTGTACATTCAGTGAATCAGTGTACATTCCCACATTATATTATTTATTTTTTTTACTGCAAGTCCTGTGAAGAAGACTTCAACAAAAGGGCTTTTGCTGTACAGGCAGAAGTCTGGCTGTTATGTTGTATTTGGCACATGATAGGGAGACACCGACAGATCATTCCAAGATGATACGTAGAAATTGAGTTGTGCTTGGTAGCTAGTGTTATACATTTACGGTATAAGAGTTTCATGCATATTCTAATAGTATTGAACCCACGACCAGGGAACGTGCAGTTTGTCATCTGTGCCTAAAAACACGTCGACCTCTATGCACCAAAACCTTCTATTCCTTAAAAAACCTTCAGATGCAGGCATCATGTTTTTCTTTTCTTTTCTACTCATCTTAACCAATTAATATAGATTCCAGTGATGTGTCAATTATTGACCTGTTTGTGTATGATCAATCCACACATTCCCCCTTATTCCACATCCATGTACCATACGTGGTAATGTAATTTTGAGACACTCGTTTTGATTGGTTCTTGCAAGGAAAAAGGCACAGAGGCACTACGAAACTTTTGTCCCAATTATCCTGTCCCCAAGAGATATTTAGACTGCATGGGATATTAATCCCACCTCTGTCTCTAACAGTTGCCAGAGCACAATGATCTCTCATTCATATAGGTTGAATCCAAACTGAAAAACAGATTGCAGGTTGGAACGCTTCTTAGCTTTTTATGTTAAAAGATTTTAGGGCTGGGTGCTTTATGGAAAAACATGTCTTCTACTCACGAGGGAAATGATATCAAAGGAACTTCAAAATAGGTTAAAAATCCTCCATTTTATTTGGCCATTCCTTACCCGACGAAGCTGAAACATGCTGAGCATTATTTAAACTTTTCATAATGAATGCCTAAATAGAAATCAAGATTTTATACTGAGTTTGAGTGTTTTTTGTAAATAATAATAATTCATTTATTTTATATAGCACTTTTCAAAACCCAAAGACGCTTAACAGTAAAACAAAAGACAAGCAACAGGCAACAGATACAGGCAACAGGTACAAATAACAGTGGCGGTTCAGGGCAAGGTTGTATGGAGAAGCAGAGGAGAGGAAGAGAACAGGAGGGAGGGGCAGGGGGAAGGAGGGGGGGGGGGCGGAGGGTGATCGTTTGGAGGAGGTGGTCAGGGGTAGGGGAGGTTGTAAGCTTGGGAGAACAGATAGGTTTTAAGTCAGGTTTTGAAAGTGTGGAGTGAGGGAGAGTCTCAGACGGTCTGGGGGAGGGAGTTCCAAAGTCGGGGTGCGGCGCGGGAGAAAGCACGGTCACCAAAGGTTTTGAGTCTGGATGGGGGGATGATGAGGGTGGCAGTAGAAGAGGATCGGAGTGTACGGGAGGGGCGATGGGGGATGAGAAGGTCAGTCAGGTAGGGGGGGGGCTAGGCTGTGGAGGGCTTTGAAGGTGAGGAGTAGTTTGAAGTCGATACGTTGCTTGACGGGGAGCCAGTGGAGAAAGTGGAGGACAGGGGTGATGTGATGTAACACCTTGGGCTTACAATATTTGGTTTAGGATATTTATTTTCAGGCAGTAATATTTGATATCACAAAATAAATAAATTATACAAGTTACACAATGCATAGTATCAAAACACAGGTTGCCCCTTTCTCTTGGACACAAATATTGCATACTGCAGCAGATGATTTAGCATTGTATCAGACCATATGAGGATACACATACATAGACACTATTTTGCATATTCGTTTTTAAAGAAATATTATGGTAATGCAGTGTTGCACATATGCTGTATATGTGCAGAGCGGGAAGAGGCAGGTAAATCAAGTCCATTGTCGTTTCTTATTCAGACATCCATGCAGATTCTAATTTCTTGTTCACAGACGCACATTGGTGCATCTTAATTTGTGTTTCTTTCAATCTGTGTAAATGTCACAAGTACCTGGCTGTCATGGCTGAATAATAACAATCACTATTTTTGGAATAATTGCAAAGTTAGACAAAGTTGTTTGTAATCAGATTTCCCCCCCCCCCCCCGATCAGCGGTCAGCAAAATAGGCACGTTAACATTGACACGATACTGATAGATGAACAAAAATATATAAACCAATGCTGTTCAAATGATCTAAAAACAAGATGTTGGTATGTTTTCATCGTGTGTGTGTGTGTGTCATCATGGCAAAATGTGGTCCTGGAGACACTTATTATTTAGTGGGAACTACCACAGAAGCGGTTTTGAGTACTTTGGCAGGTGTTTATATGTCTGTGGACAGGTGAGCCACCGGGGCAATGCAGCCGTGCAATGCGTTGTGGGGCAGGCGGGAGCGTGCATCGCCCACTTGCTCATTTGCATAAGGTATAGCACCAGATAATTTATGCAAATGAGGTCTGTGCCACATATGGCCCTGATTGGACGAACGCTATTGTTCGTCCAATCAGGTGCAGCAAAGAACATCCAAGCCCGCCTACAAGTGTGCAGTTCTGTGGAGCGAGGGCGGCCCCAGCAGGATAATGTGGACACGTACTGTCACACCACCCAGATACACCTAGCCACTCATCGAACCCAGACTCCCTATGACCTTCCTATCCCTATAGCTATGGCCCCTTTTCCCTAGACCTGCCCCTTTCCTTACCACGCCCCCTCCCACCACCCAGATACATCTAGCCACTCCTCCTACCCACCCCTCAAACCTCAACTCTCTTTGACCTTCCTATGGCAAGCTACAGCCCCTTTTCCCTGGGCCTGCCCCTCCCACCACCCAGATACACCTAGCCACTCCCCCTACACACCCCTCAAATCCCGACTCTCTATGACCTTCCTATCCCTAGTTACAGCCCCTTTTCCCTAGCCCACTCCCTTCCTTCCTCGCCGTCCCGGATCCGCGCCAAAATTTAACAGGTTTTTTCTTGGCCCCTGCTACACCTTCCCACCAAGTTTCATGAAAATCGTCGCAGAAACTGCAATTGGCACCGAAAAACATAACCTCCTTGGTGGAAGTAATTAGCATTTAACCTTTTGTTTTGTTTGATCACATCTCCATGTGTCCAGATAAGCAAAGGACAAGGCATGAACTTGAAATCACATGGCTGAGAGCTAAAATATCACACTACTTGAATTAAAATTAAAAAAACGGATTAAAAATATTCCTGCAAATGCAGTGGTCAAAAAGCGGTTTATCTCGATAAACGTTTGTCCCTCCAACTTCAAACTTGGGGAGTGCGCTGCTGGTAACCCGACAGAGTGCAGTGTTGCATTTTGTGCAATTTAGACACGCGCATAGTCATAGCGCCACCTACTGGCAACACTTAACGGTTTATTTCAAGAACTGTTTGTCCGATCAACTTTAAACTTGGCGAGTGCGCTGCTGGGGACCCAAGAAGGTGCAGTGTCAAATCTCTTGTAATTCGACCAATCAGAACATGACTTTCACGTATCTGGAGAACCGGTCATCCGATCAACTTTAAACTTGGCATGTGCGCTGCTGGGGACCCGAGAAAATAGTGCTGCATCAACATTTCATGCAATTTGACCAATTGGGGGGGGAGCGGTGCAAGCAGGGGGAGGACGGGGGGTGAAGAATGGGAGAGCATGGTGTGTGAATGGGGAGAGGGAGGGGAACGGGCACTGTACTAGTCTAACTATAAAGTGAGGGATCTCTGTGTCTGTCCTTCACATCTCAAGAGCTGTTCGTCCGGCCGACTTCACACTTGGCGCGTGTGTTGCTGGGGACCGGAGGAAGTGCAGTGTCAGATTTGGTGCTATTTGGACATGCAACATGTTCAATATTAAAGGGCCTTTGCAGATTTTCAACCAGCTTTGTATCATTACAAAATCAGTAGTATTATGCAAATGAACAATGTTTAACTTCCCTCCATCTTGTCTGGACCAAGAGCTCCCTGTCATTTCGCAGAACTTCCTGGTCCAACTGACATCATTTGGACCAGGAAGTTGTGTGAATGAAACTAGAGAGTAATAATGATAGTGATAGTAATAGTGCCAGTAATTGACAGCACATCACTGAGTAATAGTGACACCATGGCAAAACTGCTTCCACGCGCGCTCGATTCCTAGGCTCGCATATCGCACTCGGGCAATTGTGATGTCACTGATGATGTCATAGACATTGTGACATCATCAGTGACATCACCATCTATGACATCATCAGTGTTGTCACTCGAGCGATTGTGGTTTTTGGTTACACTCGAGCAATTGTGACATCACTGATGTGTGTCACAATGTCTGAGTACTCCCTTCCATTTTATATAAGGATGCTACTGAAACAAAGCCGTTTGACAATCCGCTTTGCAAGTAGCCCTTTTAATAAACTTTGACTAAAGACACAGAAGCTGTGATCAGGCAACCCTGTGGGGGGAGGGGGGGTGCAAGCTGGGGGAGTGAAGAGTATGATGTGTGAATGGGGGGGAGGGGGGGGAGTAACTGCAGGGAGAGCAAGGGATGTTTGTGGGGTAGGCATGATGAGACACGCATGCCGTAGTCTGATTGGCAGCAGAATCAACAAATGGAAGGCTGTATGTAGTCTGGTGAAGTTTCTGTCTGGATTTTAACCATATAGCCTACGGGGCCAAGTAATTGGCCCATTCCGAACAGGCACATTTTTTATTCTCTGTGTGTCTTTGAGTGTGTATGTGTATCCTTCGCAGATCTAAGAATTGTTCATCCGATCTAAGTCTACTTCACACATGCATCCAAGCATGTCAATTTGCGCGGGGGGGGGGGGGGGGGGTGCACTAGTGTTGACAACTGTAGAGTTCCTACACTTCAAACACACTTTTGTCTCCCAAAGACTCCCAGTGAGCGTGTACTAAAGTGATCTTTACATTATGTGCATCACTTACCAGCTCCAGCAGTCAATTAACCCAACAGTTTCATCCTGGAAGAAATTACATTTCTGTGGAGGCTCTGTGTTAAAGTACTTGAATTCCTAGGGGAAAAAGACAACTGCAGTTTCATGAAAGCGTAATAGAGCAAATAAAGGTATAGTGTCTACACCTTTATTTGCTATATTAGACAGTAGGCCGTACTATAATTTTGATTACTTGGTTAATTTAATTCTCACTGGCATATAGTCAAGTCCACTCACAACTTGCCTTAAACGGACATACACAATTAGTAATAATCAGAAATACATAGTAAATCACTTTCCTTTTCACACACACACAATCTTTACAGCTAGTTTATAATGCCTCATGTATTTTTTGACAGGTCCCTGACAGATTCCTCGAAGTTGCTGAGATTACATTGAGAGAATTTTACATTGCCATTTCAATGGGCAAAGACTGTGATCCATCCTGGAAGAAGGCCATCTACAAGGTAATATGTAAACTGGACAATGACGTACCAGATGAATTCAAAAGTCACCACTCTGGATACGAGTCCTAACTTTTTACGGCCTGCATAATGCCTCGAGAGGCGTACTGTGGATGTATTTAAGCTACTGTATTTATTATTAGGATACGCTGTAGCTACATCACATCAAAGTAAAATGGAGTCCACCTATTTGTAAAAACATGACATACAGTATGCTGCACTGGAACAAAGTATTTTTGCTATTTCAAATGAATTAACAGCAATAATACACATTTTGATTGTAAATTTGATTTTAGTTAGTGATGTCTTGAAGACACAAAGTGCAACACAGAAATAGATGTTTTCTGTACAAAAGAGCATGTGTCCGTTAGTAAACACAAAACAACAAATGATGTCCACACCACATAAGAAAAAAGTCATTTAATATTCAGAAGAGCGGTTTTCTTACTGTCCATTCTATTCTTTACAAAAGAAAAATACCAATTTAATGATAGATGCATGATTAAAAAACAATGAATACAATTTTTTTTTACTAAGATTTGAAAAAGACCATCTCACATTGTATTATGATCAATCTATCTATATTGGATGTACTGCATTGTGCTACAATGCATGAAATTATATATATAAAAAAAGAAATATACAGAAGTCCACACATCTACAACCCTCTCAGTCTGCTGTTGAGATGGGAATGTTTCTTCTTCTCTTCCATACTTACCATGGAGATCCATCCAGCACTTTAGATCGGGTGCCAGAACAGAAGCAAGTCAAACGTTCTCTTCATCAGCAGTGCTGTGTGTTCCAACATAATTCCGTGTTGTCTTCACTTATTCCAGTAACATTGCTGATACTCAACGCAGAAATTTCTGTTGTGCGCATTTCTGGAATCTTCGATTCTGCAGTACAAAGTTAGCAAATGTTTTCCTTTAAACAAGGGAATACCTGTGTTTATAGTGCCATATGTTGTATGTTGCATATTGTCACCATGACAACCACATTCAGTTGGAGCAATAGATTGTATTTCATTAATTTGAATACTTACAATGATTACAATGTAATATAAGGGTGTAGTGCTGCGTTCCGGCAGCACTCCACCCCTGCCTATGTGGTATGTTGTCTTAACAGCACAGCAAAAATAAATAAAAAATACTTTCAAAAAGCACTTTCAAGGACCCATGTCTATTTTCACAAACTTTTAAGGCCTTGATTTCTTTTGCAAATTCACAAACTTTCAAGGAGCCGTGGGAACCCTGTTACATACAATACGCACATAGGTATTTCCACTGAACAAACTGCTAGTTCATAAAGCGCTTGTAGTGAAGTACCACAGAAACTCAAATACAACTGCTGCAGCGTGAAACCGCAAAATGACCACAAGCTTCAATGTGATATGTTATATGAGTTAGTTTGAATCAAAACACTGCTCTCAACAATGAGAACAATAATGGTCTAACAAGCCAACATAATGTGATGTAAAGCTTTTCCCATATAGATGTGTTTTTGTGCATTGTTACGTTGTCTGGACAGCTTTTCTGCCACATTTTGCAGCTGCTTTCACAGCTAAACTAAACTGATGATATTCAGTGGTTCTGACAAACTTGCAGGCAACCAACCAATCACTGTTTATATATATATATATATATATATATAGATTACTGCACTAAGAAAATATAGAAATCAATGTAATCAGTCGAGAAATAAATTTTTTAATTGCAGATTGTCCTGCTTTTCTTTGTGATATTGCATTTTAGTATCATACTGTGATTCCTTGTCAATTTAGCACTGGTAGGCTAACCATTATGCCAGTTTAATCTCATGTGACTTAGAATGTTAATGGGTCCCAAAGCGAGAAGTTTGGTCTCTCATACAAGTCACAAATAAAATATTCTTGTCATTAAGGCCACAACCCAATTTGGGTTCTGAAGTATAAACAATGCAAGAAATCAGGCTTTAAGGTGAACAAAGCCCACACAGCAGCTGACATGTCCTGCCCAACTCAGTTCTGTGAAAAATAAAGGAAGCTCTGAGCTGGTGCCTTTAATGCGTGACACTTTTTATGATATAGAACAGAACAGGGGTTTTCAAAGTGGGGGTGGGGGGCTCCCCAGGTGGGCTCCAGTTTCAGGGGAGGCTCAGTGAATGAAAGTGAAAAACTATTACATTAGTTATCAAAAGGAGATCACATCGAATATCCGAAATGTATCTGATTTGGTTAAAACTGTATTTAGGGAAGTTAACTGTGAAACAATACCTTTTGATGTATTGTGTGTAGTTTGAAGCATGTCAACAGCAATGTCAGAGTATCTTGGTTCAATATGTTGAGTGGCAATGGGATCAAATAACAATCTGGATGGGGGGGGCGTACAAGCTTTGTCTGAGTCAGGGGAGGCCCACAGTCTCAGACTTTGAAAACCTCTGATGTAGAAGTCAAAGCCAATCAATAAAACTACGGTAATCATTGTGACTGATTATCTGGCCCTTCTGTTAAGAGTGGAGGACACCAGATTCCATCATCTCCCATACATGCTCAACTAACATCAGAACTGGTTACTAATAAAGCCTTAGCCTATGGCTAACATTATCACCATGCTCTTCAAAGCATGAAGTGGACAGTCATGCCTTGGTAGGTGCAGTTATACTGGAAGATGCCAATTAAAAAAAAATCCATCATGTGATAGGAATTTTCCAAGCCGACTATTACAAGTATGCAAAGCACTCCACAGTACAATTACACATTGGACAGCACAGACGGCTCAGTGGTTAGCACTGTTGGTTCACAACAAGAAGGTCCTGGGTTCGAACCCTGGTCCGTCCCAGGTCCTTTCTGTGTGGGGATCGGATGTTCTCCCTGTGTTCGTGTGGGTTTCCTCCAACCATCAAAGACATGTATGTTAGGGTTAATACTCCCATCAGTGCCCCTGACCAAGGCACTGGCGATGGTCCCTGGGCGCTGCACTGTGGCTGTCCACTGTGTGTGTGTGTGTGTATGGGGGTCAAATGCAGAGGACAAATTCTCCCACAGGGAATAAAGTATACAAATAAAAAATACATTGCTGTTAGCTCTACTTTAACTCTCTATTCTGTACAATGATGTACCTCAATACAGCCATGAGTCTTGAAACGAGTCTGAATTACAGAGATAGATACTCTAGTGTTGTTCTGTATGAGACGGACATCCCCAAAGGCTTCAATGGGATATTGCCAGATTTTTATTTTTAGCAATGTCAGTGAAACTCAATGGGGCTGGAAAAAAAACATGTCCATGAAAAGTCACATAGAAACATGATTAAAGTAATTGTTAAGTTTGCCTTTGTGACAGTAATGACAGCTTGACATAGCTTCAGTTCCCCGGGAGCGCTGCTCTCCAATTGAGAGCAAAAGTCAACGTCACTTCCTGCTTCAGCATGCGCACCAAGAGATTTCATCCGCCATTTATTTTCCCATAGACATTTCGTAAATTGCTTATAAACATAGTTTTACTTAGGCAAACCAAACGATTCGGCTATGTTTAGAAACAGGGGAGACCATAGAACATTTCACTAGGACCAAAACGTAGAACAAATATTGGACATAAAAAAACTTTTTTCAATGTGTTTTTTTGGTCCGAGGGAAATGTTATACAGTCTCTCCAAGCATTTTAAGAAAAGTCTATGGGGAAATAAATGGCGGATGAAATCTCTTGGTGCGCATGCTGAAGCAGGAAGTGATGTCGACTTTGGCTATCTATACGCACTCGAGGGCCAAAGCAATATCCAACAGTTGACCCCCCCAAAAAAGCGATTGAAACTCGTCCTTTCAGCACAAAAATACCCAGACTGCAATGAGACCTGCCTACATCAGATTTCTAATTATCCATAGCCTGAAACTTGCATATATTGCAGCATTAGATGTTATTTTAACTAGTGTGAGCTAGTTGGCCAGCAGACGGCTCAAGGACTCTTGTTTGTCAAATCATATTTTCAGTAGATACAAACTTCCAACTGGGACAAAACATTCACGTCAGCCTCCTTGTGATAAGGACGTGGGAATTTTTGCCATGTTGACGGCAACTAAAGTAAATAAGGAAGTGTGTGAGCTACGCTTAAAAAGTAGCAAATGGGTGATTGTAAATGTCATAATTGTTCAATCACAGCTATTTAATGACATGTAATTGTAAGTATGAGGTATGTGTGTTACGGTGTTGATAGGACGCGTTTCAATCAATTTTGGGGTTCCACTGTTGGAAATTGCTTTGGTTCTCTGTATTGACAGCAAGGTACACAAAGCTCTGCAGTGAAGTGACAAGAATTATCCTTCAACTAATACCGCGTTCATGACAACTCTGATCGCCGGAAAAAATGGGTTCCGACCTGTAAAGTCGGAATTACAGATCGGAAATTCGGGTATCATTCAGAGCCCCGCTTTGTCTGAGTTGACGTCATAGCCACATCAAAATGGCGACTTGTATCGTTAATGGTAATCACGTAATTATTATAGACGTCTGTTGACGTTTTAACACAAAAAATGTCACACAAGTCTTCATTATCTAATGTTAACGTTAATATGTGTTTGTGTCATCTATTTTTCGCTCTGATTAGAGCACTATGTGAAATTCAGTGCGGTCAGCATTTTTAGCTAGTAGGTAGCTACAATGTTAACTGAACACAGGTTGCTTTTGCAACCTATACCCTGTGTTTAGTTCCCCCCCGAGCGGGAAGTGCAGCGTGAACGCAAATATGTCGGGGGTGGAGGTTCCGTGTTAAAACTTGCAGCGGTCCAAGTTGTCATGAACGCGGTATATGGAGGGACTTCACATTCCAGATAATTCTTTTTTGAACTATCATCACTAGCAACTCCTGCTTCCACTTGATAGCAATAAATAAATCAAAATAAAATAAAGTTCTGAGGACTTTGTGTGGACTGAGGAGTCATTGATCAATCACATCACATTCTGCTTCAGCTCAAACGATAACTTAAGCCACCTTAAAATGTTGTGAAACTTTTATTCGTTATTCACTTACAGTATTCATGGACAAAGCAACAGTGCTACAGGGTATGCACAGATCATGTCAAGTATAAAATAGCAAAGCAAACATGACTTAATACAGAATACGTCACCAGATAAGAAGAAGCACAGGATTGATAGCATAAACTAGTTCTTTGTGAATATTGAGAATGTCTGCTTAAAACTAAACAAAAAAGGCTATATTGTATCACTAGCACTGAAATAAACAACTAAGAATTAGATAGATATTGGTAACATCATCATGAAGAGTTGAGTTCGATGTTTCACAAGGGTCAGTGTTTTCACAAAGTGGGCACCTGCAGGCAAAAAGAAATGAATGATAAGTGTGCCACGGGCAGATTTATATTTGTGCTATCGCTACTTTAAATTAAGCTCAAGTTTTTGGTAAACAATTAATTAGCTGACTTTTAGGCAAATATTAATTCAAGTTCACATTGCCATTCACAAGTCCTAATAACGTTTTCATTACACAGAAAAAACTGTTCTAAATGTGTGAGTCATTAGAAATATATTTTTCTATTAATATCTATTCAAATGGAAGGCACAGCATGCAATAGGAAAAGGTATCAAACATTAGTTTGACAGATTTATTTTCTCTTTTATCAGCTATCGGTAACATCAATAGCCCTCGTAACGACAATGTAATCCAGTAGATGAACATACAAACCTTTTAATGAAGAGACAAGACAAGCGGAGTAAGATTCTCTTCTTAGAAATACTTGGTACGGTTGAGAGCTCTCTGCGCCAGCTGGCCACTCTCGTCGGTGATTCGCTCCCAGTCCGTCTGACCCACCACGAAGCCAATTGCGCGCTTTCGATCTGCTTCCTTCTGCTCTTCAAGATCAGCCCACCGGACCTTTAACAAGGACAACCACCAGGATGTGTTATGAGGAGGAAATGGACAAAATGGGCAGCATTCTGGCCAAATGCTAACACTTTATTATTTGTTAAAAGACCTAATTTGTATAGTAAGTCTTAATACAAACGGAAAAAAACAAAGTTTGACCACTAGGCATATGATATTTAAGAATAAATTGTTACCTCACTGGCAAACGGATTTTAAAATTGCCAAAGAAACAGGTTTGTAGTGTGGCATGACAATTTACCCTTTTCTTTCCCGGTTCGGACATGCGCGTGGCATAGTCGTCTGGCAGCTGAAGGAAGTCCTCGATGTCTGACACGCCTTCACGTTTCCTCTTCCCACCCCCCTTCAGGCCGTCCAACTTGTCTGTATACAAGCAAAGATGCTGTCCAGGTCACTTCTGCCCTCACATCAAAAGATCCTTTTTAGCAGCGGCTCAATTACCACAGTCTTCATCTATTGACCACGAAGCAGTTCAATTAGGAGTTGAGTGCACCTTGAAGGTGAGTCGTAGTTTAGAGAGAGGGGAGTGTTTCTTATGCGTTTCTTACTCGCTTTCCCCTCTCACTTCCCCGGCTTTGGACTTAGGAATGATTTCCCCACCCTCTGCTTTACATGCAGCACAATGCTCTGATTTTTACACACTTTCACGGATTTAAAAAAAAATCATGATTTTACCAGTTAAATTGGAAATATTTGAGGAATCACTTTTTGATATCACACAATTGGATTAGCATGTCTCAATCTATACTCATGGAAAATCAGCTTTGAACAACAATGAATGAATCCCACAGATCATTTTAGTTGTCCATACATTCTCCATAAATACTTATAGTGGTTTATATAATGCCACCTTTTCAGTGAACTTATACGGTGTATTAAGCAGCCAGATAGAAAGACAGACTGAGTATCACCATGTGATGAAACTGCTGGACCATTTCTCCTCATAGACATCGTCTTGACAAACATAATTCACATATTTACACAGCATACAGTACATGATATAAAAGGTTTGATGGTTGTAAAGTAAGCAAATCATTTGCTTTAATTATTTTCACTACTGAACCATCATACATATTGGAATGTAACTCAAAAAAATAGCGAGAGAAATAAAAATGTATACAAGCTAGGGTTGGGCGATATGTCAAAATTTTTGCTATTGCCAATATATTTGCGCATGCGGCGCGTGCAGGCTACAGCCCCTCCACAGAGGGAGGTCGGTGCTCTCCGAATAGGAGAAAATACTGTCCTGAAAATAGTTCAATGGACCACTTCAAAGTGACTGAACCCAAAGAGAAGACTGGAGCACACAATTTCACTGGCTTGTTTAAGAAGGTGCAAAGACTGACGTTTCAACGCACACAGCATCTTCTTCAGAGTCAGTCAGTCTTTGCACCTCATTAAACAAGCTTCCAGTGAGATCGTGTGCTCCAGTCTACTCTCTGGGTTCAGTCCCTGAGAAGTGGTCACTGGTCCATTGATCTTGTTTTGGCCAATTTACAATGTTTATGTCAAGTCTATATGTCAAGTTTAAACGACCTATAGAGTGCCAAAGTTACGCCCTCTTCCGGGTTCGGCATACAACCTAAAAGATTTCATTCCCATTCATTTTTCCATAGACGTTTTGTAAAATGCTTATAAAAATAGTTTTATTTGGTCAAAACAAGCGATTCAGCTAATTTAGAATCAGGAGTGACCATATAACATTTCACTCTAACCAAACAAATATACATAAAAAACAACGATAATAACCTGGATATATTTGTCCTATCGCCCAACCTAAGCACAAATATGAAAATATGAAAAGCTGAAACTGGTGAAGAGAAGAATCTATCATCTATATCAAAGAGTGAGCCAATCAAAGTCATAAAATAAGAAAGTACACCGATAAAAGGGAATACCTACCGAGTTTTGCCTCAGATGTGTCCATCTCCCATTTGCTTTTTGGAATGTAACCCTATATTATACAGAGAAACACTGCAACGGTTAAACCTCGGAGGGGCAGAGGGACAGGGAGAGAAAGAGGGGGAAGGGGTTGGCTGAAAAGAGAGGACAATTCTTTAGAGGTCAAAAGAACAAATGTCAACAAGGACAAGTGCACGAATGAAAGTGCATGAGGTATTATGTAGTACAGACATGTTTAGCTTACATACGGGCATGCAAACATTTGTGATGTAATGACATCTTGTAAGCTGAGAGAAACGTATGTGTTCAGAGTCAGACTAAGCCTGAGTCTAGGGAACATGCAAAAGAAAAGTTAGCATTGACAGCAGCTGTGCTCTAGCCTGGGTAAACCCAGCCCCCACGTGACCTGCTCTCTCAGTTCCCAGTCACTAGCGACTGAGAGCAGGTCTGAGAGCAGGTCACGTGGGGGATGGGTTTACCCAGGCTAGCTGTGCTCTGCTTTATAAAACAAGTTCGGTGCCACAGTGCTTCACTTACAAATGGCCTTCAAGTGGCAGAAGCAGACCTCTATTAAGTCCTTCCAATTGTTGCTTGCAAAAACTATTTTTCAAGGTGAAGAATTTGCAACATTAATTACACAAAGTTTACGGGCCTGGCATCAATATGACTTTTTATTGACAAATCTCTTAATTGTTAAGTTAAGAGTTCTTTCAAAGAAAGCTATTTGGCTAACTAGCTAACAGCAAATTGATGACTGTCAATAGCACTTGCCAGCTGGTCAGTAAGGACACACGTTTGAGACATTTACCAATTTAGGTTAGCTGGAAGGAGCTGAGTGGATTATGGAGGTAAGGTGCCAACTAGACCCCTGCTGGCAATAGTCATTATTGCTGAGATACATTTCCATGTACAGTATGTCCCTATAGAAAGCTGCAGAATAATTGTGCAAATTCAAGTATTAAACTTGGTCACAATTGTAATTTTCGAGGAGATATTATATTTAATTGAAGTGCAATTAAATCTAGCGGAAAATCCTAGTTTGTTCATAGCCAGTAGTCAGTCAGTTCATTAGGTAGACATGGTTTAGGGGACATGGTTTGTCATATTATAAAGTAGGTATTAAGGGATTTGCCTATCATTTGATTGAATGTTAGACTGCTCAAAAGGAGTAACCCAAGGTTCCCATTCCAGTATGTTGGAAACTGACACCCTCATCCATGCACATCCACAGCAGAGTCTGAGGTTTATCATGAATGTGGTGGCAAAGAAAAACTATCCAGTCAGTTGTAGTACTTTAAACAGCCATAGACTGTAGAAAATATTGGACAAAGTGACTGTGACGCCACTTGATGGCCTTGTACTGGCCTGTATACAGCCTGGTACACTTCTGGGTGCCAAATAGACCCTTCTCACGGGGGCCATTTTGTGTCAAAAAGGCAGGGTAAACACAGGTGCAAGCAAAACACTGAGGGTTTCCAACTTCCATGATTGGAATTTGGAAACCCTCATTAGTGTTTTGCTTGCACCTGTGTTTATTTTGCCTTTTCGACACAAAATGGCCCCCGTGAAAAGGGTCTATTGTATTTTAGGGGTCAGGGAATGCTCAACAAATTACAAAGGTGGAGCCCACAACTGCAGGAATAATCTCTGCAGTTGTGATAGTTATGACGATGATTTATAAAGCATGGCTGTGTAGCTCCGATCCATCATCGCTGCCAAGCACAGGATTCTGCAGTTGATTTCACTGATTAGTTCCTCCTTCCTGGTTGAAGAGGTGCTCTCCGTGAAACCACCTGCTATATGTCTGGTTGGAATGAAAACCTACAGTCTCTCTCAGCCATCCTTGGCAAAATCGCCTATCCCAGCAGTACAGAGATGCTTCAAAACCAAGGCCAGTTTTGGGACCTTGGACAGTTCTTGTCACACATAGGTTATGGTAGGAGACAACCACCCAGTACTAGGGGAGTGTACCTAATAAACTGGCGTATAAGCATATGAGGAAATGGAACTACTGTCATGTGTACGCTGAAAGGTATTTTCATCAAATTACCTATTGAGTGATTAGGCTGGTTTTAGCTCATTTTGAATGTAATCACGATTTCCCCCTCACACCCCCTCCCTCTAGTAAGTGGTCTGCCTTCACCAACGAATGCACTGGTTTGACTGTAAAACCCTAAACAATCCCAAAGGCTCTGACAAGAAAAGCATGCTGACATGGCTACGACCACATCTGCTGGCCAAAAGCAACAATGTGACCCATAAGCAGCATATCATCACATTGTGTGAGTATAGTTAATTGTTATGGCTTCAGCTAGTCTTATCCATAATATTGGCAAACATGTCTAAAATGTTGCTATGTAGCTCAATTAGCAAGTAAGTCCAATAATTAAGTACTGTAGCAACCTCTAATTATTTCCTTTGTGCTATTGCAAAGCATGACTTTGCACTGTGATGCTTTTTGTATTCTCTGGTATATGGTTATGGTTTTTGTTAGCTACAAGATGATGAAGAATTTGACACAATGCAAACTAATTTAATTAAGTTGATGTGCTCCTGTATTTTAAAACACATTTTGCAGATAGAGAACTTTAAAAGAGTGCCCTACATATGTAGGCATTTACAGTAGATTAGTCAGCTACCACGCCCTGCACAAACACATTTCCTGTGGAAACTGTTGAAGTATCACATTTGTGGCCATACCGGAGGTTTTGTGGGTAACACTGATCACCTGGTGACCTATTTAAGGCCTAGAGATGTTTTCTTAAAATCAGTACGTGAGCCAAATATTGCGCTTTGCTTTAAGACAGACTCATATGGCATTCTTTCTATCAAAGTTAACTCAGCTGGTAAAACCTCCAACAGTGCAGCAACAACAGTGTCTGTAACCAACAATAAAGACACTGAGTCTGTGAGACTGGGTGAAGTATTTTGGGATTTTTCTTTTTCATTTAGCTCATTAAAAGGGAAGTGTGTGTAAGTTTGCACACTCACAATTTTCAAAGCATTGTGGTTTGAGGCTAGACATCTGGATGGAATGTCACATATGAGAATCTATGGTCGTGTCTGTTGTCAGTTCCTTCCTTTTCTTGTAATCGTTCCTTGATCTCTTCAAGAAAAGTTTAGGAGATGTCAAGGAAAATTTACAACAAAAGGAAAAGGCTGACTTTTGTATACACTCAAAGCAGTGTATGGGATAAATCATTTAAATTAAGAGTTCATTTGTCAGTCCTAACAGACACGCATTATATAAGTTACCACAGTGTTCCACAATCAGAGATTATGTCTAGGAATGCATCAGTATTGGTATTAGATATCAGGTCCTATGAAGCCTCAGAATTATCAACATCTCTCCAATACTCAAGTCTTGTACCAAAAGCCACGTGTAACAAACCAGAAATCAAAGCAAATCGACATTACTCAGCTATGATTTTCTGGCCGTTTCACATTTAGAAGGTTTTCAGAGCTCTCAATTGGTCAAAGAGAATAGATTAAAATGCTTTTTAGTGATCTGAATGTGTATTCGCCTGCTCACAACTGGTATAAGCAAAGGAATAAAGATTGACTTTATAATAATATTCAAATGTAATACATCATATTTAAACGATTACGGTAATTAGTCATCATATGAAACCAATAGATCTAAACACAATTATAAATCCGATTCTAAATCATGATTTGGATAAAGTTACATTCACACTGTGGGATTCTGTCCTAGACAAAAAGATGTCGTCGTGGACAAAATCTTTGGTTCTTTCAAAATCATCTGGGGCTCTGAGGTGCTCGGACTCGACCGCTGAGGGAGGAATTGCAGCACGACGAACACCATGCTGACGCCAGGTGCTCGGCCCTGTTACAATACTCATTTCAACATGCCCTCGTCAACTTCCTCTTTGCCCTTCCCGTTGGGGGAAATCCCCACTGCCATTTTAAGTGCCGTTCCTGCACTCTGATAAAGAAAGTAACATGTCAGAAATCCCCCCTCTGAGAGTCGGGTGAGCAAGTCAACAATTACACCAGACTTCAGGAGCACATCTTGTCCAGAACACATTGAAATTGTTCCTAATTTCCTGTGCACAAACCAACTTGCCCTAACAAGCAATATAAGTGTCAGTAAACAAATCATATTTAGAATTTAATTCTAAAATAAGCTCATCTGTCATAGTATTATTACTCATGCCGTGTTAGTATTATTTTAAAGGGACACTCCACCGAAAAAACAATGCTGATTTATTTTTGCACATGATCTCACACATATCAGTTTTGTAGGCATGCATTTAGTTTGACAGTTGAGAGATGATTTGATTAAAGTTGACATCAAATGTTTTTTTGGTGGAGTTCTCCTTCAAGTATTAGTCCCTGCTCCTGGTGGGTCCCTGCTTGGACCCACCTGTCGGCTTGGTACGACACACTAAGTAGAGTAGTAGTAGTGTGTGTGTGTGTGTGTGTGTGGGGGGGGGGGGGGGGTTGTTAAAATGAGTAATGGAATTGGGCCCTTTTTCCATGGCACCATTTTGAAACACTATGTTGACATGCCATCAGCTGAGATGGAGCACAGCCTCATCTTTCCACCAATCACGTCGTGGTGTGCCACCAAGACCGCTTCAACTTGAACAAGATTTGACCTAGATCAGATCACATGATCGGGCATATAATAAACATTAAGAATAATCAAGATAGACTGAATTCACAGTGATCGCAGGATTTCCAAATATGCCTTCTTTAAGCAAGAATGGCCCACAAAGCGGGATTCAATGCTGCATGTAAGTGCACCTGTGGAAAAGGTGCTGTTGTTATGCAGTCTTAGGGGCTGTTCACATATCGCGTTTTCCCCCAACCGCCAGCACCTTCTTCTTATGCCTAAACATGGTCGTCCGTCCGCCTCGAATTGGAGCCGTCTCGCCGTCTGGCGGTGCCAGCGAGCCCTACATGCTCGGACGCCACTACACCCTCCCTCCTCCCACCCTCCCTCCTCCTGTGGAAGCTCCGTGTGAAAATGGCGGAGATTGTGTGCCAGGCAGTCTGAATGAAATTGAATGTAACGTTCCCAATTCTATGTATTAAATTCTAAAAAACGACCCTCAACATTTGGGAAGGCTAAGCCACACAACTAGTTCGTTATAATCTAAAGTCATGCTTTGAAAGGCGACTTTACGACGATGAGCCAAGGCAGCGGCCAGTCACAACTCTCGTGCAGCTGACGTCACGCACGTATCGTCGGCGCTGAGTCACATTTTCGAGCAGCCCCCGTCAGCCGACGGCGCCCCCTCCCCGTAGGACGGCGCTCCACCCGCCGTCATACGGGGAGGGCGGGGCGAGGCTCTGACGGACGACCAAGCTTAACGGAAGCGGCCGCAAGGCGCACAAAAGGCGGTCACTCCTGAAACGAGCTGTAGCCCGCGTCTTTGTCGTCAGAGCTCAGCGCTTTCAAAAGGTGAGAAATGTTCAACTCTTCAGAAAAGCCTCGGGTGATGTGAGCCGCTTTTTCCAGCTGACAACTCGCAATGACAGAGACGCTGGCCGTTTCCCATGAAAAGACAAAACAAAAATCAACAAAACAAAACAAAAAACGCTATATGTTAACAGCCCCTTAAGAGGTCTTTAGTGCGATATGGTTCTGCTGGAACCTTATCAGGTGAATCACTAGTGTGTTACCTTTTCTTTTCCCAAAGAAAAAACGAATACATTTTTTTTTAAGTTTCAAGAGGGCATTTTGTTATGAGAGGGACACAGCTAATCCAAAATTTACCATCACAAGATTATTATGTATGGTCATATCTAAATGTGGAAACATAATACCGGTAGCCGTGCTTCCTTGTTTCTCCGTCAACCAAGGGGTCCTTGGGCTGAAAAAGGTTGAAGACCCCTGTATAATCCTTTCGAGCCGTTTGCCAGAATAAACTTATGTCTAAATATTCAATCTTTTAGTTAACCGATATTTAAAGGAAGCTTTTGCAGATTTTCAAAACTCTTTATATCAGTACAATGTCGGTAATATATGCAGATGGGCAGTGTTTACCTTCTCTTCGTGTTTTCCTGCGCAGAGAGCTCTGCACTTTATTACAGGCACCGTGTCGTGTGAGACGGAAGTGAACAGATGATGGCTCGAGGGCAGCTGTTCCAACTACAGATTGTTTCTTGTTATTCTTTCTGTACGCGCACATCCACTGAGAATCGCATTGAGAGCCTTAATGACCCATACCAGCTGGCGTTGACCGAGTTTCTGCAAGCAGACGAACAAGTATTTCTCGGTGCAGAAGGTAACCACTATCCATCTGCTTATATTACAGATTATAATGATACAAACTAAGCTGATTGAAAATCAGCAAAGCCTTCCTCTAATGACATTTCTTTAAATGTTGAGTCAAATTTACCAGCTCAACTAAACCATAACTCAAAGTCACGACATGAAGAACATTCAAGCTACTAAGAAAGTCAACATTTCATCTGACAGTGTCTCAGTTACAACAAAACTGATGGGTCCTCCAAAAACATTGTGACCTCACAGTAACAAAATTAACACGGTATCTTCTTATAGAATATGACAATGTATGTCATATTATATCTTCCCCTAAATCAGTGGTTCCTCAAAACTGGAGGACAGGAACCTCCATGGGGTCCCTGCCAGACAATGTGATTTATGGATTAGAAGAAAACGTATTACTATACAATTTTAAATTGTCATTTTTCTTCTCTCCGATTTGTACTTTTTCTTGTTAAATTGTGAATAGTTGTCAGCCTTTAGGCGTCCTTTGATAATGAAATTAAACAACCTGATGCAGCCTGTAATTGGCATTGCATCCCGTTAAGGGCTTAAAGTACCACTGGTTAAACCACATGTGGACAACCATGTGGATAGTTGAAAGGATGGAAACCTGAAATTAGTCATCATTCTCTCTTAAATGGCCATGCTGGATGTTGTTTATTATAGTGTGTTCAGTAAGTGTTATGTTGCAGTGTATTATTAGAGTGTGTTCAGTAAGTGTTATGTTGCAGTGTATTATTAGAGTGTGTTCAGTAAGTGTTATGTTGCAGTGTATTGTAGTGTCTCCATGACTGTTTATGAGGCCATGTATGTATGCATTTATTGACACATACATTTGAAGGATATTCTAGTCTGAGAAGCAAAGTCATTTCTGCTGACGTTTGTATGATCCAGTGTTGTAGTACTCAAGACTCGGACTCAGGACCCGTGACTCGACTTGGACTCGAGGCACTGATGACTTGGACTCGAGCATTCATGCATTCAGACTCGGAAGTTGGAGACAAGGACTCGAACTTGCTATTAAATTGATAAAGACCATTTTATTCTTTTTTTTTTTTTTTTTTTTTTGTAATAAAGTACCTGCTTGGTTAGGCGGACTTAACTCCGCTGTGGCGCGTGCACACGCACACCCGATCAATTAAGCCATGGCTGACCAATTTGGGGCCCGCGGGCCAAACTTGGCCCACACGCAGTTTGTTTTGGTCCTCCATGGTTTTGAAAGGAAAACAAATCACGGCCAATAATTACTGTCTTTCAGAGGCTGCGGCAGGCTCATTTTTAAAGCTAGCTTGATTATACTTTTACCATATGAAACTAGAAGACCTATTTTAGTCTCGGAATGTAAATCGTCCATAAAATAATATATTTGAACATAATTTCACATCACATCAACATTTATTTTTGGCCCACGGCCATCCATCCAGATACATTTTAGCCCTACTGTATATGAGAACGTGCCGGCCTGCTCCACTCTTATAGTTGGGAGTAATTGATAGCCTACCAATATGAGCAAGCTAAAAACGAGAGTTGTCTGTAAGCTGTGAGTCTAACTTGACTTGAAAGCAAACATGCTGAAGGGACATGACTCAGCTGGTGACACAGTCAAATTGAAAAGTGCTCCACTGAACATAGCCTGACTTTTGGAGTGCTGCCGAATTGTTATGAATAATTAATAACATCATGTGCGGAGATGTGCGCAACGCTGCTGCATGCGAGCGGTTTGCAGCGGTCATGAGAGAAAAATACATGTAGCCTAGTCAGTTGCTGATAAAAGTCTGCCAGTAAGTCGGTCATTCAGTTAATCAGTCGGGGCTGTCTGTACAGTATTTCAACTGATAGTTTATCCGGAGGAAGGGGTGGGCTCAGAACTTCAGAAGCTTGGAATAGTTTATTTTTTGCAAGTGTAAAGCAGTTCTTCGGACATGAAAAGTTTATTCTCTTAGGATAAAGGCATTGTTTAAGGTTGAGTTGATTTGTTGTTTTGTTTTTGACCCCCCCCCCCCCCCATTGTTCCTGACTGTTCAACCATTTAGTGTCTCTTTATCCTGCTCCTCTCTCTTCTGTTCTTCTCACTTTACTTGAGATTATTTGTTACTTTATTACTTATGTCATTTCTAACGTTTTTCTGTGTTGCTGCTAGCCTGGGTTGCAAAAGAGAGCCTTGATCTCGATGCAGGATAATGGATCAAAATAAAGAAATTAAAAATCGATCAGAAATTCTCTTCTAAGATTTTTGAACAGCTTTCATTTCCCACAAAACATAGCCTAGCATGATAATAATTAACCTGCTTATTATTTAAAACTCACCATAACAGTAAAAGTTATTAAAAGACTAAAAGCTAATGTTTTGGTGAGAGTTCCACTGACACATCTGATGAAGAAGAAGAAGCACAAAGAAACACCAAAGACATTAAGCCTCTTCCTGCAAAACGTCAAACATTCAGAGCTTATAAAGACAGTCACAGCATCGATAGTGAATCATAGCTTATAAAGACAGTCACAGCATTGATAGTGAATCATAGAGGCTTGAATCATTCTTGTGTGGTAGATGTGAATACACATCAGTAAAAAATGAGGTTGACAACTATTGTAATGCAAGCTTTTCATATCCTACCAGATCACCCTCTTCTTCCTCCTCCCTCTTGGGCGCCTTGGGCTCATCATCAGGATTAAAGTCCTCCATTTCAACCTAAGAACACAAGTACATTTGGTGCTTATTTTCATTTTGGATTTAATTCATACTAGAAACGATTCCTTGGGTGGAGACTCTGGAGACGATGTGCCATGGGCACATAAAACCCTGTGGGGGGAGAGAGAGGAGAGGACCGCATGCCAACTCTGTGAGCAAGGCCTGACTAAATAGCCAGTGCTGTGTCCCAACACAATTCTGCTCTCTCTCTCTCACACACACACACACACACACACACAATCTTATTATAGGATTCAGAGGGAAAATATGGCTTCCTATTTATTTCAGAATGCTGAAAACTGTCATTTACATTATTTGTCATTTGACTAAAATGAAAAAGATCTCACCTCATCAATAGCAGCATCCTGAAGCAGGGATCGGACATCCAAGCGCACCATATGACGTGGCGAAGACTCCCAATCCCTGGATATCTGCGTGTAGAATATTTCACGAAGTACACATCACCTTTAAGTACCCCAGTGGAATTTATGAATGTTTAGAAATGTCTTTGAGGCTTCTAGATTCCCATTACTGACCTTCATTATGTCCTTGAGCGTGCGGCCGTGGACATTTCTCTTTGTACACGTCTGATGGTCTGCAGTGATTTCAGCCACATACACCTGTGTAGGAAAACATAACTATCTTTAGCATACTGCAGATTAAAATGACGTCCGTTTCCAACGCATTCAAATAAACTCACCTCAAATCCTTTGGTTTTGGCCGCGCTCCAGAACTGATCGAAATGTTTCACCCTGGCATTGATCGTGTCTATGATAATGAAGGGGAAAAAGCCGTCGTCGAGCGTTTTCTTAAACGTTTTGAGCATGCTGCTCCGGTATGTGTCCTCCATCTCTGGTTCATACTCGTACTCAAGAACCTGCCAAACAGAATTTTATTATTTTGTGGTTAATATTTATAATAATAGTCGTAATACGATCTGTGCATTGATGCTCTGTCCGCTGACGTGGAGATCACAAACATGATTTTGATGATGAATCCATATCCTTTTCCATTAATATTGGTCTCAACTCACCTTGTTTTTGACTCTTTTCCCCGTGTCTGGGTCCTTCTCAATTTTTTCCACCTCCGTCATGAAGTAGTCATCCAAAACGAGAACTCTTGGTGGGGCACCACCAGAATCTACTTCCTTGTCCTTAACATTGCAAACAAGATTGGAAAGCAAAGTTTATATATTGGCTTTGTCAGAGAAGGCATAGTCTCGTAATGCCAGACAATTGGAGATCTCCTCGCCTATCAATCATCTGGGGATTTCTAAATGCAAGATAGTTCCTCGAACAGCGGCAAGTATAGCTGCTAACAAACCAATGCCCCTTACATTTTGTCAAGGACACGCCTTAACCCTGGTTCACACCATACGCCGAAGACACGCTGAAGCTACGCAGCGCTATGGCAGTTTCATTTCGGCGTCCTTGTTAACAGGCGAGACCGATCACACCAGCCGCACGCCACGCCAAAGCTACGCTGCGCGTGTAACCGAGGTGAATCAGCACGGATTCCTTGTGAGTCCCGAGTGGTAGCGAGTGGATTGGTTAAACTCACTCCTCAGTATAAAGGCATGTTAATCAGCTCCGCCAAGGGAGCTAGCTCTCTTGGCGTTGCGGTTAACATGTCGGACTCCCAAGACGAAGGTCGGCGGTTCGTACCCACCCCTGGACAAGCCCTTAACATGGGTTGCTGCAAATACCACCTACACAACGCCGTTACATTGGTGCCGTGACCCGGATGCCCAGTGGGTGTGGAGTGAGTTTAAGGGGGTGAGTGTAACCGAGGTGAATCAGCGCGGATTCCTCGTGAGTCCCGAGTGGTAGCGAGTGGATTGGTTAAACTCACTCCCCAGTATAAAGGCATGTTAATCAGCTCCGCCAAGGGAGCTAGCTCTCTTTAGCGATGCGGTTAACATGTCGGACTCCCAAGCCGAAGGTCGGCGGTTCGCACCCACCCCTGGACAAGCCCTTAACATGGGTTGCTGCAAATAGCACCTACACAACGCCGTTACACATGCACTGCAGCAGATCTTTCAGCTTCGGTTCTATTTTTCAAGCGTGCCCGAGCTGCCAGGCATGAAGTCAATGCAAGTTGTGACCGGGGGGAGGGCAGCACCGAGCGAGGCGCTCAGGAAAAGAGAGTGCTTCTGGTGTGAACAGCAAGGCTCCTGCTCGAAGCTTCCAAGAAGCGCTGCTTCTAAGTAGCGCCCCGTGTGAACCGAGCGTAAGTTGCTGGACACTTCCCCTAGTATCCTCCCTAGTGAAACAAACTGGATATAACAAATCACTTTGTAACACGGAAAGAGCTTTTTAAAACATTGCAAACGGATGTCCGGAGCGACATTATATTATTTGATTCCGCGACAAACGACAAACTCTGGAGTTTTCTTCGGTGACTCTGGCGTGCACGTGTTTTCTGGTATGATAGTGTTTACAAGCAAACGACTTCTGCATGTCACAGGCCCAAAATGTAGGCCCGCCTTAAACACTTTGAATTGGCTCTGCAATGCAGTGTTGTATTTTCATTCTAATAGTTTCACACAGTTTTAACAACAAAAGCTGGCAGATTGTCCTCAGTCTCTAGTTGAGCGAAGTGTTGAGACTGACAACTGAGTCTAGAGAAGGCAAGATATTTGTGATCTTGTCCCGAGAACATAATAATAATAATAATAATAATAATAATAATAATAATAATAATAATCGTTTTGTCTTGGAAAAGCACAAAAAATGTATTAGTATTGTTCCGACAAGTTTTCCAAAAGTAATTTCTTATCACAAACAAAAAGTATTCATTCAAGAAAGCGATCCTGCCATTAGAAAATGTTAAAATTACATTATATACTTTGCTGTCCTGATTCCACTCACCCGTATAAGCTTTGCAACATGGCTTTTTCCACTTCCTGAAAGCCCTCTCATTATGATGACAATCTGGAAAAACATGTTATTTGTATTATACAATAATACAAAATATATATATACTGTAGCACTCAGAAACATGGCAGCAGTAACTGCATACTCTTTCCGGCCGAGATAATCTGCCTGGTGGTTTGAGGAGATCGTCGACATTCTTGATTTCTGGTTTCTTCTCGACTCGTGGGGCAGGCTGAGGTGGAGGTGGTAGAGGAGGTCCAGAGCCAGACCCTCGCTCCTCTGGATAACTCCTTCTGTCCACTGCAGGGCATGATATTATATTATTATGCAATTCAAGTATTTCTCAAATTGTCACATAACTTTTTCATTATAGATTCTAGCAACATATGCCAGCAAAATGTGTTTTAGCAATTGAGAAATAAACTGAACTAAACCTGACACTAGTGTGAAACCAGTATCAATCAAATCCTATCACCATAGACCGGGTCTGTGAACAACATTGAATATTGGATGGGGGATTTCACGTACTGTAAGGTGAGGAGCCATGGCTATACCGCTCTGGCGCACCGCGTTCGTGTCCGCTGCGCTCGTAAGGAGGTCGTCTATCTATGTCTCGATCTCGACTGCCACTTCCCTCCCTCTCCTGCAGGTCCCGCTCTCTTTCCCTGTAGCCTGGGCGTGGTGGGGGTCCCAGTGGAGGTCTGTACAGAAGAAGATGGGACGATCAGGTTTCAGGTTCCCAACAGAATTTCCAATTTCAAACTGGCACACACTGATGACTAATCACAATGTATGGTACAATGTGATAGAATACCTTTCTTCAACAACCATGGGCTGTGTGCTTGAAGCAAAAACAGACAAAAAGAAAAGAATATTACATATGTACGGAAGCAGCAGTACATCCCGACAGTTTGGATACAGGTAGTCTCGCTAGCCAGCCTCTCTTCCCTTCCGCCAGAGAGTCTGGCGCCGTGGAAACAGGCAACTGGGATCAGCCCTCCCCTGCTCTAAAGATGCTCTCCCATTCGATCGGCTGTTTCGGTGGCAGCAGGATATCCGCTCCCCCGCTTGCAAGCTCTGTCACGCTCTGTCATTGGCTCCGACCATATGTCAATCAGAGCGGCTTCCGCTCCCACGTGCGTCGCTGTAATGCTCCCGCCGAATGCTAACTAGCTAGCGTAGAAAGCTAACGGCAGAAACCTACAGGCTAACTCGTTGCTACACGCTGCCAGAATGGCAAGTTTTGAAGAAAATTTGGATTGTGCAATAATGCTCGGCACTTTCGGTGGATGGTTGTAAAGATATCCAGAGAATATGTTTAGAACATTTGCTGTCTAACAGTGACTTTATGCCTGTGAGCTCTCCTCCTCCCGTGTAAATGTTCCGCCGACACAAGTTCCACCCCAAAACTATTTTCCAAGGGCACTAACGCTAAGCACCGCCCAAGACGAGGATGATTGGTTAACCCAAACAGAGCATTTTTTTCGCAATCCCACAATGGAAATCTGCGGCGCCAGACTCTCTGACGGAAGGGAAGAGAGGCTGGCTAGCGAGACTAGGATACAGGGGATGTCGAAACCCTGAGTGGACATGTACTACCTGTCGTCTCGAGGGGGGTAGCGCTCTCTCTCAAATCTCTCTCTTTCATAATCCAATGGAGGATTGTCTCGGTACAGCTCCCTCTCTCTGCTGTCTCTATAGGCCTCCCTCTCTCTGCTGTACTCCCGGCGGTCCATGTAAGGGTCTGGTCCGATTGGTCGTCTTTCATAGTACGACTCTCTGCCATAAGGCTCTCTGGGGCCAAGAGGTTCTAGAAGGAAGATAAAATAGTTCAACAATAAGCATGGATAAAAAAAAACCTACAAACCTGGTTACAATAAATGCAAGCTTAATTTGATTGGCCCAAGATGTGCTTTATGGTGTTGATAAAACTCACCTTTTTCATAACCCCTCTCTGATGACAATGGGTCAGGCCTCAACAAAACCCTCTCACCATAGGAGATGCGCTCAACGGTGGCACCAGGTTCTAAATATCGAGAGAGATCATTTTTACCAACAATGTCCTGAAACTTCACATTTCTGTGAATGTCTTAAAAACTATTATTTGCTGTTACTACCATGCCCGTGGCCATAATCCACAGTCTTTGGCATGACTGGAGCAGCAGGGAGAGATGTCTGGTAACTTGTGGTGACAGGCTTGGTATCCCAAGACGCAGCTGGGTCAGTCGGAGTCTGTCCAGCTGCTGCCATGCACTAAGGATGAAAAAAAAATGCAATTTGATATGGATCTAAGAGTAAAATACATTATGTATATGCAAAAATAAAAAATATATATGAATATATAAATTATATAAATATAAATTATGTAAAATAAATAAATACTAATAGTTATCATTTACCTTTAGAGCATTCCTCACTTCTAGAGGGATCTCCAAACCCAGAAGACCAGCAGGAAGCTCAGGTATGGCTTCAGGTGTAGCAGGCTCGGTTCCAGGCGTCTTCACCTCCTGTCGTTCTCTGTAGAACAAAGGAATGTTAGTTAAATGCTCATGAAAGTTCCCCCAAAACCATCTTTGATGGTAAAATAAGTAAGGCAGATGTCACATGTATGCACAGGGTTCACCTGAGCCTTTCAAAGATTATGAAAGAGTAGGAATATAATTTACAATTAAAGACTTATTTTCTGATCAACATTTTTAGTCCGTTTCTTATTTCGGTGTCGGACTTTCAAATATTGCCCGTTTAAAATATGGAATTTGTCATTTAAAAGCACCAAACATCTGGTCAAAAATAAGCTAAAGCCTAAATATAACAAATGTGATGATACACTTTTTCTTGCCTTTTTATGCGAAAATTCAAATATCAATAATCAAATGTAAATTACCTTATCAATTTAAGCTCTTGAGCCGCTTTCAAGATTATTTCATGCTGATGCTGGGAGAGAGCAAGTACACCTGCTGCACTTGCTGCCGAGTCATGTGTGCTCTCTGGCACATTTGTGATAGGTGCAGCCGGGGGTGGTGCAGGAGGGATATCTTCTCTGTGGTCGTCATAGTGGGGTCTACGATCCTCATAGTCTGGAGGATACCCTCTCTCGGGTGGTGGTGGCGATCTTGTAGGCCTATCCCACTCAGAAGGGGGTGCTGCGTACGGTGGTTCTTCTTTACGATATGGAGGCTCATCGCCGTACTCGCGTATTCTAAGCTCTCCTCTTCCCCTTTCATGCTCTTCGTATGGATATGGGTGCCCTCTTTCCCTTTCCTCTGGCCATTGGTCATCTCTGAAGCGCTCTGGTGGTGGTGGCATGCGTGGAGGGTACTCCCTCTCCGGTGGGGCACGCTCTCTGTCCCATTCAGTGTCATAGAATCGATCCTCATGTTCATACTCCTCAGGGGGATATTCCTGTGGTGGTCTCCAGCCATATCTGTCCTCCTGATGGCCATAATCCTTGACAATACCCTCACCGCCGTATCCCTCTTCATATTCCTCAGGAGGTAGACCTGGACGCCGCATCCCTCTTGCCATGCCTCGACCCATAGGTCGCCTCATCATCCCTCCCCTCTCCATAACCTCATGTGGAGGCAGCGGAGGGCCTCTGCCGTGAGGGGGCTGATGCCATCCTAGTTCTCCCTCCATGCCTTCATCATACAACGGCTCTCCCATTGGATCCATCATATCATGAGAGGGTGGCAGATGCCGCCTCCCTCTTGCCATATCGGGATGCATAGGATGGCCACGAGGGGCATGGCCACGGTGCATAGGATGCATCATTGGATCGATTTCTATGCCATCAGGGTCCATTGAAGGATCTAATGGATCATGATCCATTGCCCCATGTGCTGGGTGAGGGGGCCGTCCTCGACCCGGGTGCATGAAACCGGGATGGCCCAGTGGAGGACGACCCCGACCAGGTGGAAATGGGGGTCTCATACCTCTCATTGGAGGTCTCATTGGAGGTTCTTCCCAATAAGGGTCTCCTTCCTCCAGGTACTCCTCTGTCTCAGGCTCTTCCCAGTGCATATCCATTGGCTCTCCTCTTCCCATAGGTGGTCCTCCTCTTCCCATAGGTGGTCCTCCTCTCCCCAAAGGCGGCCCTCCTCTCCCGAAAGGTGGCCCGCCTCTCCCAAAAGGTGGCCCGCCTCTCCCAAAAGGTGGTCCACCTCTCCCAAAAGGCGGTCCGCCTCTCCCAAAAGGCGGCCCCCCTCTCCTCATAGGGGGTAGTCCTCTACCCATAGGGGGTCCTACCATTGTCTCATCATAATACTCCTCTTCTGGAAAGTAAGATTCCTCTGGCATCCACACTTCTTCTTCGGGAGGCGCCTCTGATTCCTCACCGCCAGGTTCCTCATATGAGGGATCTTGCCATTGGTAGTCTTCCTGCTCTTCCTGCATCCCAATGTCCTCTTCCTGCATCACAATCTCCTCATGTGGTGGCATGTAGTCATAAGACGGTCCATCCACCTCCCCTCCAAGCGGCAAAGTGTTAGGACCCCTGAATTCCCCACGCCCCATTTGCCCAAATCCTCGTCCACGTCCTTGGACAGGTACTGGGGGCTGACCTCGTCCCCGGCCATGTACCATTGCAGGTGGAGGCGTTGGAGGCTCTGGGACAGGTACTGGGGGCTGACCTCGCCCCCTGCCAGGTTCATTCACCTTCTCCCCAAGCGGCACAGCGTTAGCACCCGTGAACCCTCCACGCCCCATTTGCCCAAATCCTCGGCCACGTCCTTGGACAGGTACTGGGGGCTGACCTCGTCCCCGGCCATGCACCATTGCAGGTGGAGGCGTTGGAGGCTCTGGTCTTGATTGTGCTTGCTCAGAAGGTTGGATTCCAAGGGGCTTTGGCCCCAGCTGGGGTTTGTTGTTATTTGGCGCTGGCCCACCTGGTTTGAGGTTATTCTGCACAGCTGCATTTTTTGGAGGCCCAGGCAAGGGAGCTACAGAGGGCTTGGTGCTGACAGGGTTGGGTTTATCACTGGTAGCAGAATCCTTATTGCCATCTGACTTCTCAGGCTTTGTGTCTGTCTGTGATGTCTGGGGAATGGGGTCCTTTTGGACAAAGAAGCCGTCGTTTCCGAGTAGGTTGTCATCTGCCAGGTTTTCTGCATTGATCTTTTTATCAGATTTTGATGAATTTTCTTTTGGAGTCTGCAGTTGCTTTTCTGATTTGACTGCAGCCTTGGAATCAGTATTGGTGGGTTGTTTAGTGGCTGGCTCTGTCTTAGGCGGAGGACCTTGCTGGGGCCCAGGAGGCCGTTCAAAGACAGGTGGAGGCCCAGGGGGGCGTTCAAAGCCAGGTGGAGGCCCAGGGGGGCGTTCAAAGCCAGGCGGAGGCCCAGGGGGGCGTTCAAAGCCAGGCGGAGGCCCAGGGGGGCGTTCAAAGCGAGGTGAAGGGCCAGGGGGCCGTTCAAAGCGAGGTGAAGGCCCAGAAGGCCGTTCAAAGCGAGGTGAAGGGCCAGTTTGCCTTGGGGGCGGTTCAAATCTAGGCTGCTGCCCAAACCGAGGTTGGCCTCCTCTTGGGGACTGATCAAATTGTGGACGGTCAAATCGGGGTGGACCATCAAAGCGCTGCTGTGGTTGGTTAAATCTGGGGGGACCATCAAAGCGCTGCTGCGATTGGTCAAATTTGGGGGGACCATCAAAGCGCTGCTGCGATTGGTCAAATTTGGGGGGACCATCAAAGCGCTGCTGCGATTGGTCAAGTTCTGGGGGACCATCAAAGCGCTGCTGTGGTTGGTCAAATTCTGGGGGACCGTCAAAGCGCTGCTGCGATTGGTCAAATCTGGGGGGACCATCAAATCGCTGCTGCGATTGGTCAAATTCAGGGGGACCGTCAAATCGCTTCTGTGATTGGTCAAATCTGGGGGGACCATCAAATCGCTGCGGCGGTTGGTCAAATCTGGAGGGCCTATCAGAGCGCTGCTGCGATTGGTCAAATCTGGAGGGACCATCAGAGCGCTGCTGCGATTGGTCAAATCTGGAGGGACCATCAGAGCGCTGCTGCGATTGGTCAAATCTGGAGGGGCCATCAAAGCGCTGCTGCGATTGATCAAATCTGGGTGGACCATCAAACCGCTGTGGCTGTTCAGATCTTGGGGTGTTTCCTCTGGGACCATCAAGGCTGTAGGACAATTAAATGCAAAAAGACATTGTTATTCAGATACAAACTTTGTTTTAAGGATGCTTAATGATAAAGTAACATCTACTTTTCCATTCAACATTACTCCAAATTGAAAGGTTGCAGGGACGGCTCACCTTGGACCTGTAGTGCCGGTGAAGTGAGGTGGTTGACCAGGTGTGGGTGGTCTGGGTGTGGGTGGTCTGACTCCACTACCAGCAGGGCCCCCTCCTGCCACAGCGGGTGATTCTGATTGTGGCCCAAATCCAGTGGGTCGCGGACCTTGGGGCCTAGGTCCAACAGCAGCAGGAGAATGCTGCGTAGCTGGGCTCACCATGCCTGGCTGCTGCACTTGCATGTCTTGTCCAGAGTACTGCCCATACGGTCCCGTTACCCCACTACTGTACTGGCTCGAGGGGTATGGCACCATGGCTTTGAGAGTGGCCACCCGCTCTTCCAGGTGTGCATAGGTGGCGTTCATCTGCTCTTTCCACTGCTTCCACTGGAGTTCATAGTCCTGGAGTTGGTCTTTGTGGGGGTATGTCCGGAACTGTTCGTACCAGAGGCTGAAGGTGTGTTCCCAGTCTTTGAACAATGGGGTGAACTGCTGCTTTTGCGTGTCGTAGTGCCTGAGCTGCATTTCGGCAGACATTGACTGCAAAAAAAAACATTGAGGAGAAGATGTTGTTATTCATTAAAGTATAATTATAATAATTGTACATGCATAACAAAGAGCTCAGAGTAATCCAAGATGCTGCCATGGTAGTGGATGCCAGTTACAGCAGCTTCTGCATTCGTTGCCTCTATACTTCTATTTTTTCCTACTTTTCTCAGCACCGAAAGTATGAATAAACCGAAAGTATGAATAAATTGCTTCATTTTCTCTTTTTACAAAGGTCATGTATGTAGTAAAGTGTTACACAAGGGAGAATATGAAGTGAACTTGTAATATGATGCTCTTTGTAGGCCCATAAGAAGTACATTGCTGTACTTTGTGTAAATTTGCTTTAATTCTTCACCTAGTTTTTTTTTTTTTTATCCTATGATGTTTGGAATTCAAACTTATTTGCACATTGTTATTGATACATTTCTACTCAATATGTTGGGTGCATGTTAGTTCAGCTAAATCTAATCCAATTCATTGTGATAGCTACTATCTGCGCAGTCATAATTATCAATGAGAACACCATCAAGCTACCTGTAGGTCCGTTGGCGGCTGAATCAACTGTTGGTACTGTTCCAGGATCTGCTGTAGCTTCTCATGCTGTTGCATGAGAGCCTGGTATTGTACGCCTGCCCTCTGCTGCTGCACCTGCTGCCACTGTGCTGCTGCAACCTGCAGCTGCTGCAGGCGCGCCACCTCCTCCGGGTCCTGAGGCACCACTGGCTGCAAAAACAAAAAAAACAGTCTGTGATGAAGAGGTGACACAAGCTGACAAAACACTTCACTAGTCTCACATGGTATTGTACACTATTTACTTATTTCCAAAACATGATCCAATATTTAGAGAGCAGGGCAGCCGATGGCCGATATATAATGCCGATATCCTGTTGTTTTTTTGCATCTGATAAAATAAACAACAAAGAAACAAATGAGACGCAAAAATGCTGAACTTAAATTAACATTTATTTAACACTAATGTTATTGTCTGCATTATCTCGGTTTGCTTAAGTATAGATCTGCACCCTGTCTGCAGTGCAGTGTAAATACTTGCAGAAATAAAATATATATTTTTTGTTATTATAGTGCACGCAGTAGCAGCATCTGTTTTTAGTCCCAGTGCCACCAGTTAAGTGCAGACATACAGATTTTTTTTTAATCGGCCAGGCATTGGCCGATGCCAAGATCTCAAAAATGTCAATAATCGGCCCGATTAATCAGTCTACCTCTAACACACACACAAACAATATGCACACGCACATATGTTTGTCTATAGTGCATACATACCTCCTCAGGTGGTGGAGGTGGCGCTGGTGGCTGCTCTTTCGGTGGGGGTGGTGGCGGTGCATTGCTTTGTGGCTCTGATGGGATAGGAGGTGGTGGCGCAGCGGCAGGACCATTCCCCTCTTTCTGACTCTGCCTGGCCTTCTCTTCTTTCAATTTCTTTAGATTCTGAAGGTGTTGTTTGTACCAGTATTGTTGTTGCTCCTGAGTGAAATAAAGACAGTAAAACAAATACAGATGGGGAACCTTTTTCCTTTCCCGTGAAGACAAAACCCTAGGGCTGGCACGGATCAGAAAACCCACGGATCGGATCGCGTGACGGATTTTGAGCCACGGATCACAGATTTTTCGGATCAGCAAAAAATATATATATATATCAGATTTTTTCTCTCAAAATTAGATTTTCAATTTGATTTTTTTAATACTATTATAATTCTCTAACCATTTGTTGCCCTGCACAGCTCAAAAAATATTTTTTTCTCACAAGTGACAATGTATGCTTTTACTCTGAAGGCAGAACAACCCAACTTCCTGTTTTAGGTGGCACTGCTATGCCTAACTTCGTGGCTGTTGCTTGCTAACAACCTGCAGTCACTTGACACGGGTACAGACCAGACCAGGTGAGTCTGGAAATATAACGTTGATGCTACGTTAAGCTACTCAGTGGCCCCACGTGTTTTTTGTTGTTATGTGTCCTAAGGCAACATTTCACCGTCCGGTGATAATGTGTTTGTGAAACGTGTGCGTGTGTGTGTGTGTGTTGTGGCTCTCGTTATCTTGTGCAGCCCGCAACACGCTGTGCTTTTTCAGAGGTGTTGAAATAAGTTTATGTGACGCTGTCTTTAGTAGCCACTAGCCACAGCCTTCAGAGAGACTTACAGCGGGACAAGGAAGCTCACTTGTGCTTGCCATGATTATGCCTGTCTGTCTGGCTGCGCTGCAGCCGTTCTCATACACTAACCTTAAATGAAACGAAAGGGGGGGGATCCGCAGACCATTGACGTTCGGAACCGCGTTCCGAACCGTGGGGGCTGATCCGTACGGGTCACGGATTATCCGTGATCCGTGTCAGCCCTACAGAACACTGACAGTGAATGAGTGCTGACTGTGAATGACTGAATTAAAAATACAAAAAGGGATACGCCACTTTTTGGGGAGTTTAGCTCATTTTCCATATCCCCCCCACATAACCAAGGTACACCATGCCTTTACCGTCACTGTCCGAGCAGTATACAGTGACCTACAGTTGTGAAGTTATTAAGTATCGCCATCTAATGGATGCCAATGGTACACCGGTTCAAAATAACCAAAAACACATATCTAATAGTGCCAAAATACATGTTGTGCTTCGGGTACTCACCACGTGAGTAAATATTAATCCAAACGCAGAGAAATTGGTTTGTAAACATGGCCGCCAGGCATACGCGACATACAGCGGATGCGATGCGCTGTGTACAGCAGAAGCGCTCTTTTGAGGGGGTACGGTGGTGCAGTGGTAAGCGCTGTCGCCTCACAGCTCGAAGGTCCTGGGTTCGATTCCCACCTGGGACGCTGTGAACGCTGAAGGAATGCGTGCCCGTCCGCATGTCCTCGAGTGCCCACCGCCCGGGTGGGGTCGTCAAAAAGGGCCTTTCTGTGTGGAGTTTGCATGTTCTCCCTGTGCCTCCCGGGGGTTTCCTTCATATAGGAACCACTTCACCAAAACATGCAATATCCTGGTTGCTAATGTGGTTCCTCCTCTGGTCGTTAAGGGCGCCTGTTCGGAGGGAGGGGAACCGGTTGGAATAGCGTGAACCTCCCACGTGCTATGTCCTACCGGTGAAGCTTCCTCTGTCAGGTGAAAAGAAGCGGCTGGCTAATTGCCCATGTCTCGGAGGAAGCATGGAGCCAGTTTCGGCTCTCCCCAGATCGGCAGAGCGTTGAGTAGCAACCAGGATAAATAAATTAAATTAGCACTAATGGGGGATAAAAATGGGGAAAAATATATATATTAAAAAAAAAGAAGAAGCGCTCTTTACAGGCAAACAAGGAAGTAACTCGGTGTGGGGATTTACTCCGAAAATGGTGTGGGGATTTACTCCAAAAATTATGTTTCATGTAACTATGGATTAATATTTCATCTTGTGGCGAGTACCCAAAGCACAACATGTATTTTGGCGCTATTAGATATGTGTTTTTGGTTATTTTGAACGGGTGTACCATTGGCATTCATTATACGGCGATACTTACTAACTTCACGCCTGTAGGTCACTACAGGTCACTGCTCGCACAGTGACGGTAAAGGCATGGTGTACCTTGGTTATGTGGGGCGGTTATGGCAAATGAGCTAAACTCCCGAAAAAGTGACATATCCCTTTAAAGATGAGTTAAGCAGTTCTGGTTCACTGTGGATTTACCGTAGTGAAAATCCCTTGACCAGGTTTTTTGTTGAAAAGTCCAAACTTGTCTGTTTCCTTGCTGTGGTAAAAACAGGAACGCTAGCGTCGGTGGATGTCAGTTTGTTCGCAGTGGAAACTGTACAAGCTCCCGTGCATTTTCCCCGTTCACATGGCTATGGAGCGCAGCCATATTGGAAATGTCAATTGTTTTACAGCACGGGTTGCATTTTAGCGTGTCTGTGTCTTTCACGAGCCATAATTGGTAGTTAATTTTGAAAAGCAACATATTGTTGAAGCTGCACTTCCCTGGCATGTTGCCGGCGGCATAGTACATTTGCTACCTCAGCTGCAGCCAGCAGGCAAATGTAGGCTAGTGGGCGTGCCTGTAAATTGACTGAGCCAGAATGAATTCACTTCTCACAAACGGTTATGTCCCAGTTTATGTTATACTATTTTTATGCCTGGATTAATTAGTAATTATATTGTGCAAGTTTAGATATATTTCCATGACTTTTCCAAAACTATTTTTTCCCATAACCTTTACAGGGCTCGGAAATTGTCTTTTAAATTTTCATTACTTTTGCAGGTTTTTCATGACCATACTCTGAAATTAGGAGTGCTTTTAAAAGTCAAAAATTTAGTTAAAATGTAATCTCTCAATCTTTTCAATCTAGTAATTAATAAAATACTAAGTAAAATATCTGTTCTGTTTGGATGTACATAGTTGCATTTGGATTGCTAACACCCCCTTTTCAACCAAGTGGTATAGCCCAACCAGCAGTACGTAACACAGATGATGGGACGATGCGATCGGGAATGGAGTGACAGCAGCATGTTTCAGGGTTCTTGCAGCATTTCCAAAGTCAGTGTAATGCTTTTTTAAGACCTTTTAAGACCTCAACAAACATTTAAGACTCAAAAACAATTTATTTGATAGGAAATAGGGCTGGGCGGGCGATATGGACAAAGAATATAATATATCTGGGTATTTTTAGGCTGGCATATCTGTTAAGCTGTGAGAGAGTTTACGTGCAGACTGCTGCAGAAGGTTGCCGTAAGATGAGAATCTATGAACGACTGCGGAAAACTGGCAGCAATCCATTTATAGTTCACAAGAACATGACATCACTCTACAAAATAGAATCACCTCTCCTGAAGTCTGGTGATTCTACGGTTCTAAATAACTATAGGCCAATCTCCAACCTCTGTGCATTAGCCAAGATCTTGGAAACTTTAGTGTCTAATCAACTCAAGTCCTTCCTCGACTCCAGTAACACTCTCAGCAGTTTGCAGTCTGGCTTCAGATCAGGCCACAGCACTGTGACAGCTAGCCTGAAAGTCTTGGATGACCTGAAAGTAGCCACCGATAAAAAATCCTTCTGTATAGCTTTATTCATTGATCTCACCCCATTGATGGTTCGATACAGTGGACCATCAGATTTTAATTAACATCTTATTAAAAATCAGTGTTGGTCAAAAGGTAGCCGACTGGTTTTTAGATTATCTTTCAGATCGCACTCAGTGTGTGAGACTCGGCTCTGTCATCTCCGACTCCGTAGTCTTGGATAAAGGGGTCCCACAAGGCTCGGTCCTGGGGCCCCTCCTCTTTTTAATTTATGCTAATGGAATTTGTGACGGCCTAAAGCATTCTAAATATCATATGTATGCTGACGATACGGTTTTATATGCCTCCGCTCCTTCTCTAGAGACTGCAGTTAATTACCTCCAAGCCGATTTCTCCATCCTCCAGCATGCCTTAATTGACTCTAAACTTCTCCTAAATGCGAGCAAAACCAAAGCCATGCTGTTCGCACATGGTAACACTGTGCCCTCCTCGCCTCCTCTATGTACACTTGATGGTGCACCCATTGAGTTCATTGAGTCTTATAAATACTTGGGTTTCTGGTTTGATAATCACCTTAATTTTAAATTGCATATTTCCACTTTGTCTAAGAAGCTTAAATTTACTCTCAGTTTCTTGTACAGACTTAAAGCCTGTTTCTCCTTGTCTGCCCGTAAACGCCTGGTGGAAAGCCTTTTTATGTCTCAGCTAGACTATGGTGATGTTGTTTACAGTCTTTCTAGCCCTACTTCCTTGTCTAAACTGGACCCCCTTTACCATGCCGCTCTGAGATATATTACAAACTCAGGTTACAGGACTCATCATTGCACCTTGTATGACCTGGTTGGATGGTCCTCCCTTGCCCTGCGCAGAATGCGACATTGGTACATGTTCATATACAAGGCCATCCTGGGCAAACTACCCTCATATATCTGCTCTACGTTTGTAGCGATAAACAACTCCCATAATTTAAGATCAAATAGCTGGTTGAAATTCAAAGTGCCAATGATGCGAACAGAATCTGGAAAAAAGAGTCTCTCTTACTTTGGTCCCTGGTCGTGGAACGACCTGCAGTCCCGTTTAAAACTGGTCTCTTCCATTCCTCTGTCCAGTTTTAAACATGCTTTATCTGAAGTTCTTACTGCAAGCTGCTCCTGCAGTAATGTCTAGTTTATTTTGCCCTTTTTGACCTGTTATTCTTGTTTTTAGGCCATATGTTTTTACGTTCTTGATCTTGTGTTATTTATTACCCTTGGATGTGGTATTTTATGATGTATTTGGTTGTCCCTGCTTTTTGAATTGTTTCAGCTTTATAGCCCTGTTTTTATGTTTCCTTTTATTTACTGTAATTTATGTTGATTGTAACCTGGCTTGTAATTGCTGCCTTCTTGGCCAGATCACATTCGCAAAAGAGATCTTGTATCTCAAATGTCTTATCTGGTTAAATAAAGGTTAAAAAAAAAAAAAAAAATGACATCATCAGTGGGACTATCTATGAGTGACATCATCAGTGCCAGAACCGCCACTCTACAAAATGACATCATCACTACTAGGCATCATCACTGAGGCACCATCTTAAATATGACATCATCACTGTTGGCATCATCCGAAATATAATATCACCGTATTATTGTGGTATATATATATAAATTTGGCAATGTGGGCAATGTTTATTTATTTCAATTTTGTGTCCCGGAAGTGATGTCACACACACAAGGCGGCATTGCTGATTATGTCATCAGTGATGTCATCATAAATCACTGATGATGTCATAAGTGATGTCACTTGAACAATTGTGCATTGTGACATCACTGATGATGTCATCAGTCCCAGAGGCATTGTGACATCACTGATGTCATAAGACACTGATGTAATCAGTGATGTCATAAGACGGATGGATGTAAACTTAACACTTTGAGTGCCACGGCCCTTGGGCAAAAGGTTGCTTGCTGTGCCACATAGGCCGCAATGCATTTTAAAACAGTCATATAATTTCTTTTAAAGTTTATTGATCCCATTTTCCGTTCTTTAGTTATGAGCCGGAGAAGATAGCTTGATTGAACGAAAAACAGACCTTTTTTTCTACGAGCTGAGATAATGAGCCTTTTGTGAAATTAAACATTTCAAGCACATCACTGACTCTGAAGCTAATTTTCTGATGTAGTCACACCTCAAAAATAATTTCCTTCAATAAAACAGTGAAGGCAAGGGAATTTTGTTTGGAAGAATAATATTTTTAGCTGAAACCAGCAGCGCTGGCCCCTGCGTGCGCTGCTGGTTGCAGCTTCTTGCTGATCTTTTGCTGCTGGTGGGCATCGGATATTCTGGCTTGCGTTTGCCAACCCTGTCCTGCTGTCTGGGTCTGTGTTGTGTGCTGCTCTGCGTGCCCCACCTCCCCCCCTCCTCCTCCCCCCCCCCCCCCCCCCCCCCGTTGTGGGAGGAGTGTCTCTCTGCTCTGCTTGGCTCTGCTGTTTGCTCTGCGTGTGCTGCTCAGCACTGAAAGTCCGCTAGATCCAGCTTTTTTACAGCCGCGTGTACCAGCTCCCATGCTTCCACTTGAGAATAATAACAAATCCACGGCTGATCATGCGAATGGGTGTTGCAGCGGACACGGAGGCTGTTGCAGCGGACACCGAGGTGCTCAATTGTGATAGCAGATTGGCTGCTGCAGGGGCACAGCTAAACGTTATGCTTCAATGAAGCCGCTGCATACGGACGGATGCGATGCGATTTCCTTTTCCCCAATGACTTCTTCTGTGTGTTTTACTTCACGTTCTCTCATCTGGAGAGCGCTGTCGCCACCTAAGGGTTCTGTAAAATAGGTTAGACACATTCAATACCTCTGATATTGTAAGAGGCGATGTAAGAAGCTGAGATGGACACCCCCCCGTCAAAAAAACAATTTCGAGTTATAGACGCCATTTGGCGTCGCTGGCACTCTACGGTAAATTTCTAATGACGCCATATGGCGTCGCTGGCACTCAATGTGTTAAGGGGCACAGACAAACACACGCGCATGTAAACTTAAAGTCGAGCTGAACCCAAAAATGACTTCTTTTCTTTTAGTTCAAATACCTGGGTATGCAGTGCACCTATTTAATAATGTATGCAAAACAAATCACAAAAATCTAATTTCTTTAGTTTTTCACACTTTTTCACATCAAAAGTTCATTTTTCAAGATTTCATTGATAACAGTAATTTACAGTTTTCTGGCGTCAGCTAGTACTATCAAATTTCTACCCCATTTCAACCAATCATTTCACGACATGCAGCTGTCAATCAAATCTTCATTTCAGGATCATTTTCTCTTCCAAATGAAGGGGAAAATGGCGCCTAGTGCCTGTCATCTGGCAGAGTTTCTAGCCCATAAACTAACTACCGGTACTAACTTAAGCAATTATGCAAACTAAATAAAACGGTAATTTCTAAGAATGCAAAGAAATGTAACTGGCTCGTTAAAACACGCATTCCAGGAATATTATTTACATTTATAATGATAATGGCACGTGCCTCCGAGCCTGACAGCCTCCCTGGCTGTCAGGGGTCGTCTCTCGGAGATTCTAGGCACCCGGGAGGGAGCACCCATGCATCGGATTGTCCGCCTGGTACTCCGCGGATCCCACTCGCATAGCACGACAACACGCTGAATCCCACCCGGATTTGGGGGTGGAACACGCCAGGATTGGCCAATGCCAAAGCCAGTCCTCAGAATTGTCAAATCAAATCATCGACACGTATATGGTCCGCCTCTCAATTTGTTTTCAGTCTGAAATCCACTCAGATGCACGTGACGAACGGGTTCACCTCAACTTTAAGGTCAATAAAAATAGTCTCAAAATAGAGTCCTGCTGACCGTACCAAAGGCTCGGACTGAGTTTGGCAAAAGGCCTTCCATTTGTCTGCCCCTCTGGCCTGGAATGAGCTTCAAGAAACACTGAATCTACAGGAGCTTGTCTCATTAGACAGTTTTGGCCAGGTCTCTCTTGCAAAAGAGGTTTTTAATCTCAATGAGATGGTTAAATAAAGGTCAAAGAATAAATAAAAAATAAAAAATAACATTTTGTGAGCAACACACACACCGATAGAGCAGGCGAAGCCATGCAGTAGCCGGGGGGCTGTGGGCGAGGCCGTGCAGCGGCTGAGCTGCGTATTACGAGCTGCAGAATCTCCTAGCTGCAGAGATGCCTAGTTGTTAAAATGAGCTGCAAATGTTCAAAAAGTACTGATACTCTCACTCACTGAAATCATTACATTTTGAAAACCACAAATAAAATCAGCAGTTTTTGGTTTGCATAATCGTTGAAACAATAACATAGCCAATACATTGTGTAAACATAAACTAGATCAAATGTGCACCAATAATTCCAGCAGTATCTGTGTGTCAGTATGTCTGCGCAAGTATCTGTGTGTCAGTATGTCTGTGCAATTCCAGCAGTGTCTGTATGTCAGTATGTCTGCACACAAGTGCCAACTGTGATGTCATCAGTCTAAGTCTAATCATTCCAGGAGTGTCTGTCAGTATGAGTACCCATGTGAAGGGAGGGGGGTGAATGGGAATAAAGGAAGGGTCTAAAGGGAGGGAGGGAACGGGCACGGACGGGTATTCCACTAGTACTAATAAAGCAAGGAATCTGTCTCTCGGTGTGTGTCTGTGTGTCCTTCACATATTTCGAGATCTGTTCGTTCGTCCAATCGACTTCACAGTTCACACTGATTTGGCGAGTGTGTTGCTGGGGACAAGGACAAGCGGTCTTGGATTTGGTGCAATATTGATACATTTGAACTAAACAAGCAACCAGAACTCTGCAGGAAGGGTCTAAAGGGAGGGAGGGAACGGGCACGGACGGGTATTCCACTAGTACTAATAAAGCAAGGAATCTGTCTCTCGGTGTGTGTCTGTGTGTCCTTCACATATTTCGAGATCTGTTCGTTCGTCCAATCGACTTCACAGTTCACACTGATTTGGCGAGTGTGTTGCTGGGGACAAGGACAAGCGGTCTTGGATTTGGTGCAATATTGATACATTTGAACTAAACAAGCAACCAGAACTCTGCAGCAGCGGGGCGAACCGGGCACTGCACTAACGCAGATGTTTTGCTTTCACTTGCTGAAAGCTGGCAAGCGAGACTTGTCTGGCAAGCGAGACTAGTTTTAAGAGCTGTCCTGAGGGCTGTCCTGAGCTGAACCCTGTGCCACTCAGGGCCAAGAGTCTGCAGCGTTTCCTTACAACCAGTGTAGGAAATCAGCAAGGGGCAAAGCTCGTTACCAGAAGAGCCAGGGGCAAGGGCAAAACTCATTACCATAACAAGTAACAACACACTCACACAAACAGCGCTGTTGTTCACACTACACTTTAGCAACTTCAGCCACTGTTTTGTAATCAGGCTTTATTCATAGCTTTCAAGGGGCGTTACGTTCTGCCGGGAACGCCCACCTGGCGGTCAAAAAAAAACTTGTTCATTCCGCAGTGCCCGCCGAGTCACTAGTTTCTCACGCTGTTTGTTAAGCCAAAATGCCGGATACCTGTTGTGCTCACACCAGTCCCCTTACGAGGGAACTGCTTTTTACTGGCAGAGCTGTGCTGCGTTTCCAATATGAAGCAGACACTGGAGTCACGGTGCAAAGTGAATCGATTCACCGTGTCAGTATGTCACTAATGAAACAGAGCTGTGCTGCGTTTAAATATTCCTGACTGGAAACTGGAGGAAAAAAGACCGCTTTTTGCTGCAGCTGCGTCTGGTCAGTGTTCAGCGCCATTGTTGTTTTGAGTTTTGACCGCCAGAAGGGGCGTTCCTTGTACTTACGTAACGCCCCTTGAAAGCTATGAATACACATTTTGACCAATGGATTTCCATGACTTTCCCATGACTTTAAATCAAATTTCCATGACCAAACATTTTGTGAAGTCTCTGTGTATTATACATGAAAAAGTGAGCGAGTTACGACATTCTAACATTAAAATGGCACTAGCCTACTAATAGAACTTGAGTAGGGGTGGGTGATATGGACAAATAATCATATCCCTGTATTTTAGGCTGCTGAATGGCGATATCTCTGTATTTTCTATGAAGTGGACTAAATGTTCAGTTGTAAGTTGGGCTGAGCGATATGGACAAAATCACACTCACAAAATATATTTACACAATGAGAGATTTTTTGATAAATAACCATACATAATGTGGATATAACGACTAAGTGAGTAAAGGCAAATAGAACAGCTAGAACAGTCTGGTAAGTTCAGAAAATTACATCACTTTACTTTAATGCAGCCTTTAAAACCAGGAAAATACAACACTTATGCCATATCACCATACTTACCATATCAAACATCCACATCTGGTCTCATATCACCATATCCAACATCTAAGATGATATCTAGTCTCATATCACCATAATATCCTAAATGATTTTGGCAAAATCTAAAGTCTCATATCACAATATTGATATAAAATCTATATATTGCCCAGCCCTAAATATTGAGTGCCAGAATCAAACCTCCATACATTGTAGGTACAATCCAAAAGTATTCAGATTAGATTACAATTGTTTTGTAGTCTACATTGCTTATTACAAAAATGGTCATGTAATTTGTAATCAGTTACTGACTACATTTCAAAATAATCTGACCCAATTCTGAGAGTACGGTTTGCTGGAGTAATGAAGGCCTGGTGATGAAAGCTTTGATATTGCTTTTTTTCCACACCACAGAACAAACACTTGCAAGATATTACCTGCAAAGGTACAGAGACGCACAATAGTATTTTTCTTCCTCTGCTGTAGAGGAATCTTTCTTGTTTACCTCTTTTGATTTCGAAGCACCGTTATTCTGGAGGGTCTTCGGTGGCGGTGGGGTCGGCTGCGGCGGGGGAGGCTTCGGCAGCGCCTCCTGGGGCTGCGGTGGAGGAGGCTGCGGCGGGGGAGGCTGGGGTTGAGGCGGGGGAGGCTGAGGCTGGTTCTGTGGAGGGCCTGGGGGGCCTCGCACCGCGGGAGCATCGTCTTGTCCATAGTACGACGGGCCACCGAAATCCCCGCCGGCATGTCCGGGACCTTCGGCCGGCCACGATGATCCGGAATAACCGGGTGCAGCTCCACCACCGTACGCATCCGCAGCATTGTTATTGTGATGCAACACCGACTGAAGCTGTTTCTGGTGAAGCATCTGCAGCTGCTGCATCTGCTGGAGATGCTGCTCCTGCAGGCTGGAGAAAAGGGAGTCGGACGCCGGGGCCTCGTAGCCGCCGAAACCCCCTGCAGGCGGTGCAGCCTGGCCCCCAGGTAGCTGCTTTCGGGGCCCAGGTCCTCCAAAGCTTTGCGATTGATGGCCACCATAATTTCCCCATGAGGGATACATGGTGAAAAGCGGCCTTTGTGCTCACAGGCCCAACAGGCCCTGTGTGACTAACGAAGCTAACTATTAGCTAGCTAGGTAGCTAACGTTGACCTACCTTACATAAAAGCGACCTATTTGCATCACACTACTAACGTCGGAGCAGGCCGCAAACAAATAAATATTGTAGATCGCTATCTCTATGTGTATTGACCAACAATTAACCAAAAGAAGGAGAACAGGTTAAAATATACGCTATCAAGGAAATTAATATTCCGTTGAATTGCTACCGCTAGAGTGAGTGGCGCACACACATACACACACACACGGCCCGGAAGCACGTCACCAGTCAGCATGTGACGATGGCATCCGTTTACATTGTACTGTCCATGCGTTTACCCCTCCACTTTTTGCGCCAAGTCCCGCCCTACTCTGCATATGATTTGCTTAACCTGATGTTTTTAGCCTAACCTTAACCAATCATCACTCTCCATGTCTAAACCTAAGGGCGGGACTTGGCGCAACTGCGGTGGGGAGGGGGGGGGGGGGGTAAATCCAAGCTATCTATCTATCTATCTATCTATCTATCTATCTATCTATCTATCTATCTATCTATCTATCTATCTATCTATCTATCTCAAAATACAGTTATAAAATGCAACATTAACATAATCTAATTGATCATTGATGCTTTGGCAATATTGTCCTTGAGACATTCATGCCAATAAAGCGAATTTGAATTTTGATAGGCTACAGCACATAATGCAGGACAAACTAATAACAGGATAACTTTACATAAAGAATAAAAACATAGGCTATATATATTGTGATTAAGATTTAAAAGACACTCAATCAATCAATCAAATTTATTTATAGAGCACATTTAAACATGACACTGTTTTGTCCATTGGGTTATTACAGGGGTGTCCAAATGTTTTTGAATGGGGACCAGATTAGATAATGTGAAATTATCGGAGGGCCGGCCGGCTGCTTCTCGCATCATAGGGTTATAAAAATAAAAACAAAAATCACATACAATACAATTGTACTCTAAGGATTTTGTTTACCATCTGAAAATATTATTACTGCCTGTGTTGTTCCTACTTGGTGCTTGTCTACAAACATGATAGTGCTGTCATCATTAGGTGAACAGAAAAAATGTGAATTTAACTTGCTTGATTAACCAATACTGTGTGGAGGGCCACATATAGTATATTTTGAGAGACAAGCCGAGGGCCACTTAAGATCGGTCAAAGGGCCGCATCTGGCCCCCGGGCCGGACTTTGGACATGCCTGCCTGGGTTATTAGGAGGACTTGGGAATCCTAGGGGCTGGAATAGCTAAGGCTACATGGGGCCATGACAAAACCTAAAAACTAAACTTGTAACTAAACTTGTACAATGGTATAGCGTGATGTTGCTTCGGCCAATATAGGCTAATTTATACTATTTTATAGCCTACCAGGGCCTATATATAAAAACAATGTGAGTAAACGCTTGTGCTCCATTGTAGGGTATCTAAAAACTAAAGTAAAGAATCTGAAGGTTCACAGTAAAAACGTCAATGTAAAGCCCCTTATTTATGCATGTGGTCATTTGAATACCCCAGATATAGCCTACACTTTTCAGCTCATGCTTTCATGGTTACCTACAGCTTAATTAAATCATGGTTTGAGGAGCCAGCTGACCCTGGATCTGTGCTGCCCATCCATTTCCGTACATGTTGCTCCTTGTTGCAACGTGAATTTCCACAAGAGGGAGACATTTATAAAGAAATTTATATACAAGAGGCGATGGAATAAGCCTAATAAATGTAATACTGTGTAATGTAATAATAACAACAACAACAACAACAACAACAATACCAATACAATAATAATAGCCTAATAATACCACAACAACACATTTTTGTTTCAGTTTTGTATTGCAGGCTATTACCTGCAAAAACATTTCAGGCCATATGGACATTTGTTGTTGTTCATATAAGTTTTGATTTCTTAAGAAAAAATATAATGTTATTTAACAGTGAAATCAATGAATATAAAGATTGTAACTTATTGATGATGAGAACTTCCTTATGAAACATTCAAATCAAAACAGACCAGGGTCTATTTTATTTTTAAATGTGTGTCCATTCCATCCAGTGGCCTGTTGTCAGAGAAGCAGTGACCAACTGTGTGAGTTGTGGAGTGTGAGAGACTTTCGGTGTTTAGCAACAGAGAGCAGGGTGGGAGGGAGTACACTGGCGAGGTAAAAGGCCAGTGACTTTAGATTGCCCTTGAGGTCTGGTACACATAAGAGTTTTTTTTCTCTTAAGATCACCAGTAAATCTGTATTAATTTTGACTAGAACCACTTAAAAAGAATCGTTAAAGCGGATTAATCAAGCCCGTCCTGTTTAATGTCTCCCGTTAATTAGTTTGTCAGCAGTGTTTTAATATCGCCTAATGACTTCATATTTCACTGATGACATTAAAGGGGTGTTAAAAGAGGGGAAATGGCCCATTCAGGATTCAGTTCTTTCGCTCAAGACGCCCTCGCTGAATAAGACAAGGTCACGGAGGCCTAGCCTTTAGGGAGAGATACATTATCAGGGGATGGGGGTGGGAGAAATCCCATAGAGGAAGCTCTCTCCCCTCTAAAACAGCATGACGGGCACAATGTGATACAGTTCTGTCTTAGAACAATACACTGCACAGGGAATTGCATGATACAGCTTAGGGCAGCCACGCTGTATAGAATGGCAGGAGAGCCCCACAGTGTACAATAATACTGATACTGGGTCTAATGCCTTGTGCTTTCTGCATGGGAGGGGCAAGGTTGATTGTTCACTGCATCGTTAAGCTGCACTGTAAGTTTGTGTGCTATTCTATGGAATGAGTAAAATAAAGATTTTGAGTGTTACAATATTTTATTTAATCAAGGATTTTTTGGGGGGGCTGGGCCATAGCAGGGACAGCCCAAAATTATAATAGTTCTGATATTTTGTGATGCGTATATATCTGCATATCAAAGAGGGGTGGGGAAAGGTATTTCAATCAAATACATTAGAAGTTAGCCCCTTTCAATCTCGATCAGCACTTTCTAAAGCTATCTAAAGCGAGAACAAAGAAATCAGAAATCGTAAAGTTGTAGCTCACAATATTGAGGACACTGCATTTTCTCTGTGATGAAAATCCTATGTTAAACAAAATGCTCAATGAAGGCTAATGGATCTCGAACAAGTCCATGCTCTGCTTCCAAAATGCTTTGTTTGACTAATCAATTTTCCCATAACCCGGTGGGGGGAAAAGTGATGCGGATTGATCGCCCCCCCTGACTTTGTTTCCAGAATATTGTTTGATGGCTGGATAGATTAATTGGTATGACATTTGAAAGCCTTCTCTTGACTGTCAGCATCCAAGCCTCTCTATACACCAATCGAACCCAGGTCTAATTGTCTCCTCTGTAATACCCCCACTTCACAAATTAGAGAAGGGTGCCTCTAAAAAACTATCCCCCATGTAAAACCCAAACCACATCACTGCTCAATCACACTGCTGTTTGAATAGGGTGATGCTGCCATGGCTTGATAAGATAGATCGCATTAAAGGACATCACCATATCGCTGTGCCAGCACATCTCCTCTCACAGTAGATCTGAAATACACAAGTCAGATCCCAGTAAGACGGCCTCAGACCCATCAATCTACAGCAGCTTAGAATATTGAATAATCTCATAGCCAGGAGCCTGAGTCTGAATTAGGATGAGAAACACAACAGGAATAGAGATTCATGTCCATGTTGGGACCGACCAAGTATTAAAAAATGCTGTTTAGGCTAGCCTATAATTGGACATGCAGTTCTCAGATCAGATATTTCATTTTATATGTGACAGTGAAGGCAAGGAGCTAAAGACCCCCCCTTACATGGATAATATGGAAACATGTATACCTCAATAAAGTGTCAGGGAACACAGAAATCCAGCCCTGCAGAGCTATTTGAGATAGGCCTACAGTACAATAATACTGTTTACATTCAACTTTGCTCTGGTTCTCAATGGAGAGTTCAGGTAACTCCAGAGGTTGCTGAGCAAACTGAGGAAGATTGAATGAGGCCGGTGTTTCTCAAACTTTTTCACGTCAAAGACCCCTAATTTTTTTATTATTTATTTTTATTTTTTATTTTATATTAGTTCAAATACAATCACATGACAGACACGCACACAGTGTTCCTTGACCACTGGGTTCTTTGATGGGACAATTTGATCTATATCTGCTTGGGGAAGGGGGAAGGTTGGGAGACATTTATCAAGCATTAAAGAAGAGAAGAAACAAACAAAAACTAACAAACAAATAAAAACATCTTCAGTACAGCAGCAAAAAGAAAAAGGTAGCAGCTAGTCAGTCGTCCAGGTACAGTTTTACAGGTAGCCATATCCGAACAAAACTATCTCTCCCTAAATTGACACAAATTAGACCACCGACCCCCATTTGACAAGGTTTTGACCCAGGGTCCCCCATCTGATAAGATTTTTGATTTCAATGTTTTATTACAGAAAGTCTATGAAACCCATGCCCAAAATAGTCATACAGTACATTCTGGCAGTGTGTTACTTATTAATGGAATTACAGTGAAAATACCTTTTTTGCCGGGGACCCCCTGGGAACCTGCTCAAGCACCTCTGGGGGTCCGCGGACCTTAATATAAATTAGTAGAAGCAAAATGAGCAAATACTGTAAGAATTGCTCCCAAGTTTGTTACTCTGTCACTGTTATCTCTCTGCATATATAGTATAGAGGTTTGGGCAGTTATCATCTCATAAATCACAAATAATGTCTTATCTAAAAACAAAAAAATCTTCTAAAGTGAGGGGCCCGATTCACTTTTCCAGGTTCTTGGTCCTGATCTAATGCAAATCTATTTTGGGGTTTGTAGCATGACAAAACATTGAGAATGTGTAATTTAGACTGGTAAAGTAACAATTCAGTTGTGTGTGTGTGTGTGTGTGTGTGTGTGTGTGTGTGTGTGTGTGTGTGTGTGTGTGTGTGTGTGTGTGTGTGTGTGTGTGTGTGTGTGTGTGTGTGTGTGTGTGTGTGTGTGTGTGTATGTATGTATGTATATATATATATATATATATATATATATACTGTATATATATATATATATATATATACACACACACACACACACACACACACAACAGATTTGAATGAATCAAAGGAAACAGTTGGGTATCTGCCCTCACATTTCATCATCATTTATTTATCATTCACAATGACTAATTGCCTGACTTGACTTCAATTTTGTGGGCTGGTTCCTCGCAGAGCAAGCTGGTCTGCTCCCACCTCCCTTCACATGCTGCACCTCCCTATCACCCCAACACACCCACTTGCCTTTGAAAAAATATAATTGAATGAGTTTATGTCGTCAAATTGATTAATCATATTAATTTGTACTTATTAGTGGGATGGTTGAAAGCGATGACAATTAGATTAATGAAATTAGTTAATTCTTCCTACCCACACTATACTTCCAGCTATAAGGGGGGGGGCATAGAATGGGAGACTGTTATGACAAAATTGGCAATCAAGATTTGGGTGCTAATTGAATGTCTGCTTTATTAATGACGAGGTTTATAAAAAGACCTTGAGCGAGAGAATATTAATTAATTAATCAAAGCATTCCAAATTAAAGGGGGAGTATACAATGCAGAGATCCCTGGAATTTCCATCACATTTGATTGTAAAGAATTTTACTGCAGTGTCTTTCACCAGATGCAAACATACCGTACCAATGTGTTCACGGACATTTGACTGTATGTGTTGTTTGAATATTCTTGGAGACTGTCTTTTCCTGTATATTTCATTGATAATTTTGTTTGCTATTTTACAATCAGTTGTGATTAAAATATCTCCATGTTAAACACAGTAACTGACAAGTTGTGTAGGCTATTAGTATATTTTGCAAAGATATAGTAATCAATGGGCTATATTACTCTGTTGAAAAGAGAAAAGTCTATTTAACAACACATGCAAGACATGACATTGTAATAAGGTGTTGAACAGACTGAGGCTCTCCACGCTTCACAGTAAAGCTGCAACTTTCCTGACCTCAAATCCATTCAGCGGGGGAGCCACATGTCCCAGTGGGACCGCAGCCATACATTCATCATGCCTGTTTGCCTGTTGGTGAAAAACAAATACACATAAATATATGTAAATGTGAGTAAACAGAGTGGGAGATCCCTCAAGCCGATAGACTAGCTTTGAATAACATTACGCAACAAGCTGTCGGGTGGTTATAAACGAGCCTTGTGAAAAGGAAGTGATTGTTGGGGATGATAAAGATGAAATGTAATAGTTTATGCCACCATGAATCTGATTGTAACGTCCACACTATTAGAAAGGCCGATAAGAGCATTTATGACTATTTGCTTTGTGTCATAAAGGGAAGTGGGGCTGTTTGATTAATATGAGCAGCTGGCCAGCTCTGGGTTCAACAGATTGTGTTGTTGTATAGAACTTAAAGAGGGAGTAATGGCTTGGTATATATATACATGAAACTACTGTGAGCTGTCATACAGATAAGCAGAATTATGAATAACACATTCTGCATTTAAAAGTATGATGTTTGATATGCATAGAGTGTAAATGTAAGAGAAATATGTTTTTGTTTTCACTGGAAGAATATTGAGTAGAGAGGCTGGATGGCTAGATGTTATCTGCTCAGGTGGTTTTATACACAAGTTTGAAATATGTTGGAGACATACCGGTATGCAAAGGTATAAACTGCATCATGACTTCGCTCTTTGTTGGATTTTCTTACATCCAGTTCTGATGCCTCCTTTAAACAGAGAGCACTGGACAAGAGCCAATATTGATGAATTGGTTTAGGTTGCAGATGTAATTAATGCATGCAGAGAGAGAAGATGTCAAAGTGTCAAATTATTGTAAGATTTAATAATAATTGTTAAGGCAGGATACGCCCTCATGGATTTCTGATTGGTTTTTGGCCTGAGGGGGGTAGAACTCACAGGGTTATGCCATTGGGGAAGTCTAGAAGAAGGACTTCCGGGTAAAAACTCAAGAGCACACCTGGCTGGGCAGCCATTTTGACAGGCTGTGACACAGCAAGATGGAGCCTGGTTAAATGCTGCGATGGACCATGGATGGACAATGGGAATTCCCATTTCTTTCTGTAATGGTTTGTTTTGAGTTTTGTCTGCAACTGCCAACCAGACAAGCTTGGTGGGAGCGATGCCAGAAGCTACCCATCCCGTGCTACCAAAGTAAGCTCACACACTCACCACAGTCTGAAAATCACCTTTCTGTTGTAAATATGCATTATGGTTCAGGCCGCTGGAAACGTGGCCTCGACAATGAAATAATGATAATGTAGCCAGGGTCTTGAATCTGACATTAATACCTTCTGGATAGCCAGTAAATTAAAATGCTATGATGAGTTCTGGTCTGCAAAGTTTATTCACATTGTGCAGTGGTAGCAAGTTTGTGAACAAGCCTAGTCAGATTATGTTAGTTTTGTATATTTTATCAGAACCATAATCTCAATGATCAAACTGATTCATTCAGTCAATCAATGCATCAGCCTGATGTCATTAAAATGCTCTGCTGCACCTTCTCCTCAGGCCAAAGCATCCAGAGGGTGACGCTGAATATAGGAACAGGAAGCATGACAGAGTGCTTCGAATTTCCAAATGACCCCATTTTGGTGCCCAACTTTGGCACTCTGAGTGCCAGTGTACCAACGCACCTGAAGGTTAGAAGCAGTTTGCCAAGGGATGGGCATGGTACTGTTACGCCATCAAACAAGGAGGCTGTAAACCATATAAATAATCATACAAATGGCCCATTAAAACTGCTGTGAAGAGGGATATCTATCACACAAGAACAAACTGGTACACCCCTGGAAATATAGTGATGCAAGTCTGCAAAGATGCAGTAAAATGTTTTTATTTATAATAACTAGCAATCTCGCCCACCCTCTAACACCGCCCACCCTCAAAATCGTGACCAACACCGGCTGGTGTTTATTCGAGCCCTAGATAAAAGACACTGAGCTGATGTTAAACTTATTAACTTAACTAACCACTAGCTGGGGCATCATCACACAACGCATTAAACCCCCATGCATGCATTCATCTGCATCTTACTGGAAACTAGGCATCTCGCACGCTACGTGCGCTCGATTCCTAGGCTCGCCCGCTGTGCGCCCTCGCCCGCCCTGCAGCTCCCTGAGCTGGCCCTGCATCTCGCATACGCAGCTCACCCGCTACGCGGCCTTGCCCACAGCTCAGCTGCTGCGCCTACCTCGCCTGCTCTATTGGCATGTGCAGCGCACAATTGCTCAACTTTGCAGCACTGAGGACATCACTCATTGATGACATCACAATTGCTCTAGTGACCAGACATTGTGACATCATCCATAGACATGACATCACAATTGCGAGTGACATCAATGATGATGTCATAGACATTGTGACATCATCAGTGACATCACAATTGCTCGAGTGTAACCAAAAACGTGACCAAAATCGCAGAACCCACTTACTCCCTTTTATAATAAGGAAGGATGTCATATCTTAGTAATGCAATTCCTTGCATTTTTACTATGCAATTTGCTGTGAATGTGCACAGAGAAGAATTGCACAGAGACTGCTTGCTTGGTTCAGTGTTGGTTAATGTTTTTAAGCAATCAGAAAGATAAGAGGCGTGTATGTCAGTCACAGAGAACTGAAGCTGCACACTGGACACCCATTTGACACTGTTATTGGATGCTCAATTGCCAATACCTGATTGCAATTCCAAACCCCTAATGGTCCCAGTGTAGCCTGGCTGTAACACTAAAATAGAAAATAATCCTATCTTTTGGCCCTGTCCATATACATTTCAAGATCTTGATGTCCTGCTGACAGAATTCAAACCTTCTCCCCGCCTCATGTATTGACAGCCATCAATATTAGACTTGATCAAATCCTACCACACCAGTCAGAGGCCATCAGTGGTCAAGGCATCTTCATCGATAGGATCTATCGTCTCTGTTTACACAGTCCATTCTCTTTAAACTGTGCTATTGATCTTGGCCTAGGTCATGGAGGTTTGGCATCAAGGTAGTGTGGAAACGGGGGGAGGGAAGGCTTGAATGGGAGAGTTAAGGACAGAGAAGGAGGACAGGGAAGAGGAGGCTTCCCCTGGGTGTCCCTATAGTGCCCGTTCACTCTTATTTACCATTTGACCCTGGTCTTGGCTTTACTTCTCAAAGCAGCTGGCCTTTTTTTAACAACATATAGTCAATGGCTGCCAATATTTTGAAAGAAGACTTGTCACTATGGTCGACAAAAGCTTAGAAATACTCTAAACAAACAGATTACATGTATATGAGGTCAGTGGTTTGGAATGTCAGCCTTTCTATTCCTTCCAAGGTCCCTTTCTCCTTGTTAAAGTCCATACTAGTGACTGAGAATATAGACAGTGGTTTGGGTTATGTTTGTGGTACAGCTGTTTTCAGTCCGATTATGGACAACAATGTGAAGTCATGAAATCTGATCTCTGGAATCAGATTGACTGGATAAATGTAACTGTAGCTAAGTAGCCTAATACTGGATACTAGCTCAGTTCATTCTACATAGGCCTACCTAAACGCTTAAGTTCCTAAAATTCAGCCCAAACCTCTGAGCATCAAAATGACATCAACATTTGTCATTGGATGAGTTTCAGTAGATATTGAGTGGGATTTTTCATTGTCGGTCTTTATTACCTCCATTACATGTGCAACAACAACAAAGCCACCTTTTCACGTCAGGTGTCCTTGTGTGCATGGTGACACAGTGCTGTACACAGTGTGACAGGTGCTCTGTACGTACCTCCACAATTACTTTTCAATTAGTGGATGGGCATTTCTGCTGGGTGCCCGTTGCCATCGACGTTATTTTACAGCTCCGCGCTTTAGTCCATTAGCAACACTGCTGCCGGAGCGCAGCCGATAAACCATCTGGCCGGTCTCCTGAAAGAGATAGCAGCCACTTAATGGAGTGAAAAAGTAAAAGCAATTAATGTCACATTAGCACATCACTAATAAGGCCTGCCCTCCAGTATGCCGCAGCAAGAAGAATCAGTTGGGCCACATTGAGATGCATCCAACCAACACTTTGCTGTTAGCATTGACGCGGAGCGCTAAGGAAGGCCCGGCCCGGCATCTTCCCATTGTGAAATGCAACTCAAATGAAAACAACCAAACAAATGTAAGATTTGTTGATCAATTGATTTGAAATGCAATGTCGGGCTCGCATACGCAGCTCGGCTGCCGTGTGGCCTCGCCTGCTCTATTGGCATGTGCACAATCTGCACAACTTCACATCACTGATGACATCACTCACTGATGAGTCACAATTGCTCGAGTGAACCTCACTGATTGATCACATCATGCAATGCTCGAGTGACATCACTCAGCGCACAATAATGCTCAACTTCGCATGTCATAGACATTGTGACATCATCAGTGACATCACAATTGCTCGAGTGACCATCACCGATGACATCATCGAGCGCCTCGCCCTTCTCAAACTTCCATGATTGGAATTTGGAAACTCTCAGTAGTGTTTTGCTTGCACCTGTGTTTACCCTGCCTTTTCGACACAAAATGGCCCCCGTGAAAAGGGTCTATTGCTCGAGGGACCATCACTGATGACATCATCCAATGTGGAACAAAAATAGCAGAGAAACAAACAGACAGACAGAACCCACTTATTCCTTTTATATAAGATATATATATATTTTTAAATTCTAATACAGTAAACCAAATGAAACTGAAAATGTTGGTCCTAGAAGATGTTTCTGAATTCTGCAATGCAACACATTGCTCTGAACTGTGTGCTGTAGATGGTGTCTTCTGGAGTCAATATAGATCCTCCACATTGCTGTCATGACCTCCCTCACTCTCAGCACTTGTCTTTGAACTGTACTTCAAACTTGACACGGCAGCAGCCGTCTCAAGAGTCTCTTCTGAAACAATACATGCCCTCTCTGCTTTGAATGAGGCTGCGGGGCTTTAAAGATTGGGCTTAATTGTTTGTCTTTTCCCACTGTTTAATTATAAAAACACCAAAGCACTGTCATTGCTGCTGTCTAATTCCGCTATGTTCCGCTAATTATGTTGTGTTAATAGGGCTTCTTCTGTTACGCCGCCACACTCATTAACTCAGCGGTGACACTGCCCTTAATTGGATAAGAGGCCATTGAGTCACTTTTCTTTGATTAAAGTCATTGGTTCCTTATAAACATCAAATCCCCACACCAACTGGATAAGACATGACAGACAACACAAGTTCAGTTGAATAGGCTATATGATATTACCAGTGGCGTACAGTAGGGTGGTGATCATGACAGGCCCTAGTACACCCTAGTTACGTACACAAGTACACACACACACACACACACACACACACACACACACACACACACACCATTAGGCATAGGCTGTCGCTATATAATTTATATATTTTATTTGGATTTGACAGTTGAATGAGTTACTTAGGTTATTGTATAGGGAAAATAGAGAGGTCGTAGAGCAAGCCATCAGAACCATGGACAGCGCTCTTGACACCCGGTAACAGTCGAAGTGATGACAGTGAAGACAAGCAGTAGCACCTGACAGCAGAGCTGTCTATTTCACTGTGGTTCTGAAATGACCGCTGACTTTAACATGTTTAATGTCGATGAATGTTGATTTTATGTTGAATAAGCCTATCACTTTGTTATAGATTGCTACTGATTATTTTACAAAAAAGAAAAAAGAAAACCATGTCGGAGATAGTTTTGTCTTTCGAGGACATAATAGCAAATGGCACCACTTTAAATCTAATGTGTGTTCTTATTTGAACACAGGCGTATTTCTGGGGTGGCAATTTGAATCATTTGCAAGGGCCCCTCTACCGGGGGCCTGCACTGTCTATATTTATGCCCCTGGATGTTGCCCTTCTTGGACAGCAATAATGTTTAGCGTTGGTTCTACACTTGAGAGACATTAGTGCAATGTAGGAAAGTGATGCCAGCTGCTGCAAATCATTTTCAAAATACTAATAATATTACAGTTACTAATCTAAGTAACTTCAAGTTACTGCATTACTTTCTCAAGCGCTGACTCAGGTTAATGTTGCAGGGCTATTTGTGACACAAACTTGTTATGCAAACATGTCCATTGCATATTGATAGAATGCGTTCGCACTTGTTGGCCTCTTTTTCATCTTACCAACAGTTGGTTTGGGTCTACCTGTTTGCCTCTGTTGCAGTCAGATTTTATAACTGCAGATTGTCTCGTCATCACTTTGAGCCAGCTGTGCTCTTCATCAGCCTTTATGGATTCATTCATAGGCTGTAGAAAGAAAAGATAGTTAGAAACCTTGGCTGTGCTTACTGGCAAAGTGATTAGGCCTATATACACATGTATACGCACATGCAAATATGAGTTTTGATGAAAAAGGACGCAATAGACCCTTTTCACGGGGGCCATTTTGTGTCAAAAAGGCAGAATAAACACAGGTGCAAGCAAAACACTAATGAGGGTTTCCAAATTCCAACCATGGAAGTTGGAAACCCTTATTAGTGTTTTGCTTGCACCTGTGTTTACCCTGCTTTTTGACACAAAATGGCCCCCGTGAAAAGGGTCTATTAGCAAGTTTGTGGGGTGTAACGGAAAAGTAATATAACGAGTAGTGTAATGAAATAATGTCTTGGACTATTTTCAATAATGAAGACTACTTAGCAGCTAACGCCCAGTTCAGGTCATATCACAGTGCACGTTCCCTTTCTTTGAGGTTGTATAACCCATTCATTGTTAGGCTCGCCCCCTTTCTCTGATGCTGTCTCCTCATCCACTCACAGTTTACCATGCATGTGGCAATAACCAATCAGCCCATTCCTTTCTAGCTGATCCCAATCACCTAATCAGCGTAGTATATCAGGGTCCATGTTTTACTCTGTTTGCTATCTGTGTATGTGCCATGTGTCATCTCAGTTGCTGATCATCATCGCTGAAGCAGTTGTTTTTGCCCCACCTCCTCCCCTGACTACCACCATCGTCATGACTCCTGATTGAAGAATTCCCTATGGGGGATTTCCTATCCTATTCTTCACTGACGACGCCCTCTCATCATCTCAGGAGAGCGTCATCATATCATGGAGTCATACGCCAAAATTAATTTGTTGTATCATTAAAGCTTGTTAAACTTTCTACTAGTCTCTCATGATTGAAATACTGTTGGCAGGAAGTAATAAGTCAAGTAATAATCTTACTTTTGAAAAGAACGAGTAATGTATATTACATTTTTGAGTAACGAGGCCAACACTGTTGAACACCAACATAAAGAAAAAGTTGCATTCTCAACACAATGATATCAAGGGAAAAGTGTCACTTACCATTACATGTTCTGTTGCAAATACAACGCAACTCTATAGATTTAATAAGCATCCCGTCTGTAAAGAGAAGCGCCACAGACCCCCGAAATGTCACACACTGCAGTATCATCACTCACAATAAGTGGCCTTCTTTCTCTGGCTTCTCCCTTTGTCTGTTTTGTGATCCTCCTGGGCCTGGTGCACAGCAGCAGTGATGCTGTGAACTGATATGCAATTATTTAAAGCAGCTTGTAACATACAACATGCTCTATTTTTTCCTCTCGGGTCAACTGAAGGAGCGGGAAAGTGACGTCTCTTCCAGCGGCCCGTTTCACTGGCATCAGGTAGTAGAAATTCACCAGTTTTTACAGTTAATTTATGCAAAGTTCACTTTATTCCATTTTTAGCTTTAAGCAAAACCCAATCAGTTGTTGTCAATGAAATTGATAGTACTGTAAAATGGCAATGCTAAATTTAACATCAAGCAGACGTCCATTTAATATTAGGCCTAAAATAGACTGAAAACAGACTGACACACCAGTGCATCCAATCCCCAATACGCCTGTTCCCACACCCAAACATGCCCCCAATTACCCTATGAGCACCACATGTGCAACATCATTAATAAGATCCACTAATAATTGTGGTGAGCTCCATTGGCCGTGAGTGAGATTTGACTAATTACTGTAATTGTATTGGAGTCATGCTCATTAAATATGAAAATTGTGCTCTGTGAAATGACTGGGTTTTAATGATCAATCTTGTACGGACAGGCGAGAAATAAATTAGAGAACAGTTTCTCATCCTGCAATTAACTGCAGCGCAAACGGCACAAACAACAGTTTGCCACACCCACCAGTCTGGTTATATGGTGCGCGTGGTGTGTGTGTGTGTGTGTGTGTGTGTGTGTGTGTGTGTGTGTGTGTGTGTGTGTGTGTGTGTGTGTGTGTGTGTGAGAGAGAGAGAGAGAGAGAGAGAGAGAGAGAGAGACCTCATATATATGGGTGTGGGTGTATGTTTGTGGGTGTTTGCCTATTTGCATTACTTGTTGCTTAATTTCTTTAAGCAAGTCCATTAAACCTAAAAAAAGATTACAAGTGCAAAGAGCCTCACCAACTGCCACGTTTTTAGGATTATCTTGTTTTCTTTTTACAGAGAAGTTTCTAAGTGATATTTCAATTCATTTAATTTTATTTCAATTAACTTCATTTCATACCGCTGGCATGTACAATTTTTGAACCTGGAACTTTCTGGTATGGATGTATAAATACACTGAAGGGCCCATGACTTTGAGGCACCCCAAATTAAAAAAGAAAGATTTATTACATTAATTACATTTAGATCACCTGAAAATGCAAAATCTCTATTTTTTTTAATGACTCTCCAACCAGATATCGAATAACCTCTGTACACAGTCAGCCTATAGCCGCAGTGGAGCGAACCTGTGCATGCTAGCTAGTGTGACCTGTGTGCATGTAATGTGTAACATCACATCAGGCACTGGGGACTGTTGGCCATGAACACTGACAATTAGCGGTGAACATCCTCCAATCCAAACACAATAACAGTGTGGGACACGATGGGACGTGCCAGTGACTCTTTACCGTAACTTTTCTTCATACTTCTTCCTATATCATCCCCCGGGACTTCAGCAGCTGTCAGGACTCTGGAGCCTAGACTGCAGTGTCTGGGAGTGGCTATGTCCCCGAGGAGCCCAGCGGGCCCCCCCCCCATCCCCCCCCTCCCCCCCCACTGTTTCTGCAGGCTCAAGTTGTTTGAGAAATTTCAAAATGCAAATGTGGTACTTACCTTTACCGCCCAGCAACAAAACTGTGTCACACGCCGAGCCCTTGTGTGAAAGCCCTGATTTTGTCTGAGGAGATATAGAGGTGAGGAGAGGCAGGTAAACAAAGCATCATGTGGAGGTCAAATGCTAATGAGATCGCCATTTGTTATGTCTGGCTCCCTCCAAAGGCAAAGTAACAACGTCAGAGGCACCCAGACATAATAAATCATCCAAATAAATAATCAACTTGGAAGATTCCGGCGAAGACTTCATCGTATTCATTGTGCCACCTAGTATGAATTTACGGCCCAGTCCTGATTTCCTCGCATGTGTCCCTATTTAAAATGTCCTATTTTAAACTGCCTACTGGTGACAGCGAGATGCTTGCAAGTCCACTTTCAGGCCTCTCACTCTCCCCCAACACTCGCACGTGCACGTGCACGCACACGCACACGCGCACACACACACGCACACACACACACACACACATCCACACCCACAAGCACGTATGCACACACGCACGCACGGGCACACACACACACACACACACACACACACACACACACACACACACACACACACACACACCGCCATGCCATGCCATGCCATATAATTTCCATCTGCTCACTGGTTAATAGGGTAAGACCGGAGAGAACGCCACAAAGAACTATAATGTAACTTGCTTTACTTGCGATACAGACCATAATGCCACGACTAGAACAGATGCAATGCCATGCGTGGTTTGCAGCTGTTGTGTGGCCTTAGAAAAACCGACAGCTGTCCCCTCTCTATCTGAGTCCCCCAGTAAAAAGACCAGCTTGACCGATGAGGTGATGAAAAAGTGAAAGAGGCTGCCTGCTCAAGAACATCACAGGTAGACCAGAGTGCACCATTTCAATGTACAGTATCTCACATAATGCAATTCTTTCTTTCTTTTTCTTCAGATTCTGAACAACTGTGAGCCAGTGGCACAGCTCAGTCTCAGTTGAGCTCCCTCACAGTCCTTGGCTGCCTATAGATGGCGCTCAACTCATTTTGAAAAAGCCCAGTGGTTCTCTCGAGGCTGTCCATCACCCTGTGCCACCGCCTGCGTGGTGGGGATGAGCTGCAGAGAAAGGCACCCTTACCTGTCCTTGAGCCAGCCTGGGGAGAAAAAAAAGAGTAGATTCAGCATGTATGGACGCTGTCGCCAGGAGCTATAAATCATGACCTTCTTCAATTTACACAGGGAGCATATTGATGGTTTCCTATCTCCTTCACTCACTTTCACCTAGTTACATTGTCTAAGACAACACCACTCCAGCTAACCATGAATGACACTTTACAGCCCATCCTCAGTGGACTTTCACCTCAGCCATTGAATAATCCCCCCACACAAGGTAGTGAGTGTGAGGATGTGGCGGAGGAGCCGAACCCGGCGGTGACACTACAAGGTTGCACTAACGGTGTGATCATAGATTTTCTGAAAGAGGTATAGGCAACAAGGTTGGCTGATTAACAGGCCCGCTGCATGACAGTGTCAACGCCCCTCCCCACGTGCGCACACACATAGGCCCCGACGACTGGTGACGATCTAAAGGAGAATAAAAAAGCGTTATAAGATGGAAAGTCACTCTGAGGACAGTGTGCCATGCTCTAATTCCCTCCTACACAGACGTGACTGAAAACAGAGCAGAGACACAAATCCACTGAGGAAACGATTGCGATGCTTAGCAAAGTTGACGGGACAAATTTCTGTCCGTTTTACTATTTTTGTGTTTGATTTTCTTCTCTTGCAATTGGTTTGTATCTCAATTATTCTCAGTTAGTCCTGAAGTGTCAGTTTGCAATGGGGGAACACAACACCAATACTTAGACTAACTGGTAGACAGGGCTGCTGCATATCTTGCCCGATCCCGGGACAAAATGATCCATCCTCCATAATGTATTATTATTAATTACCGGAGTCTCCCACTACAGATGACTACGTTGTAAAAAATAAAAGTCCCACGGAATACTACAGGGTCGCAAGGTGTAGACCAGACCAGAACTTTTCTAGTCAGGCTTTTGCTTAAAAAGCATTCACTTGACCCTGCTGTTCCAAATAACTTTAGGCCCATATCCAACCTGCCTTTCCTAGGAGACATTTTAGAGAAAGCAGTGTTAAACGGCTGGGTGCTTTCATGAAAAATTCCAGTCGCACAGATGATAAAAACGTCTCTCAATCCTTCTTCTTCTCGAATCTTGATCTGAGTGCTACAATCGATACTATTGACCACAAAATTCTTCTAAAGAGACTAAATAACATTGGACTCTCTGGAACCATATTGAACTGGTTCAATATACCTTACTGGCAGAAGTTACTTTATTAGTCTTCATGAATTTGTGTGACTTGCGTGATTTTCTTTTTGGTGTTCCCCAGGGCTCAAACCTTGGTCCGATTTTCTTCTCGCTCTATGGTTCCAATTGGAAAAATTCTTCATGCCTATGGTCTTAATTTTCATTGTTATGCTGATGACACTCAGTTATATTTATCTGTAGCGCTAGATGATAAGGAGGCCTTAAATCCTTTGATAAATTGCCCCTCTAGCATTGTACAGTGGATGAGTGATAACTTCCTCAAATTAAATAAAGACAAAACAGAAGGCCTTATAATTGATTTGGACACACAGAGAGAATAAGTTAAGTTAAGTTAAGTTAAGTTAAGTTAAGTTAAGTTAAGTTATCCTTTATTTATCCCCTTGGGGAAATTCATCCTCTGCATTTGACCCATTCTCTACTAGGAACCTTCCTAGAACTAGGGGCAGTGGGCAGCCACTGTGCAGCGCCCGGGGACCAACTCCAGTTCTTTTGCCAGTACCTTGGTCAGGGGCACTGACAGGAGTATTAACCCTAACATACATGTCTTTCTTGATGGTGGGAGGAAACCGGAGCACCCGAAGAAAACCCACACGGACACGGGGAGAACATGCAAACTCCACACAGAAAGGACCTGGGACAGACCGGGGTTCGAACCCGGGACCTTCTTGCTGTGAGGCAACAGTGTTAACCACTGAGCCACCGTGCCGTCCTTTTTTTTTTTTTTTTTTTTTTTATAAATATACATTTTAAGCAGGCTTGGGACTCTATAGATCAAGCCACAAAACCTGGGTGTCATCCTCGACTCTGAATTTAATTTTAAAACTCATATCAGCAACGTTACCGAGATAGCTTTTTACCATTTAAGAAACATCACAAGAGTCAGACCCTACCTTTTCTTGGAAGATGCTAAGAAACTGACTCATACCTTTGTATTTTAACAGATTATTGCAATACAGTTTATACTGGCCTACCAAAAAAAAAAAGATCGGCTGCACCTTGGCCAAAACTCGGCTGCAAGAATGTTAACCAAAACCTAAACTTTGTATCTTCCAGACTGCCTGTCAGAGTATGTTCCGAATCGTTAACTCTGATCAGAATGCTGGCCTACTAAATGTGCCAAAAACAAACTTGCAATAACAAATAAGCATGGCGATGCAGTGTTCTCCAACTATGCACCAAGGATTTGGAACATGCTCCCACTACATATTAGACAAGCAACTTCTGTTGACAGTTTTAAGAAACAGCTCAAAACCTATTTTTATGGCCTTACAGTACTTGTTGTAATGTCTTTGATTTATTTTTATTTTTTTCTCTTACTAAATTATTATCCCAGTTGTTTCATTGTGGTATTTTCCCCTTTGATCGCCCCTGCTTTAATGTTCCCCATTTTTTTTTTATATCTGTCCTTTTTCCTTTTAAATCATATTTGTTATGTTATTATGTTATGAAAAGTCCTATATAAATAAAGTTTATTATTATTATTATTTGACAAAATATTCCAGAAGTTTATGGACAATTAGAGGGACAGCTGACCCAGTTGTCCCCCTCCTGTCAGCGGGGCTGGATATAGGCTACTGTAGAATACAATGGTACCACAAGTTACCACACAGCTGTCATTTACAGCAACAATATTATGTGACCAGTAACAGGCTTATGCCAAGAGAACCAAAAATGAAAAATTGACAAGCCTATTTATATGTTTAATTCAATCTTGCGTTGAGAGATCTCTTCACTGCACATAGTTGATTTTGTTTGGGAAAGGGGGGGGGGGGGGGGGGGGGTTTGTGGGAAGGCTGATTAAACAGACTTACTCCCCAACCCCCCACACTGGCTGGCTGAAGTTGAAAGCCCAGTAAATGAAATGACTTCCACAGGATTGCACCACAAAGGAAGGGATTGTGTCAGATGTGCATTCAGCCAGTGTTGTAGCCAACACAAGGTCAAACGGGACATTGTGTAGACAGCTAACCAACTGACAGTCAGGGCAGGAGGATGCCGTTACACCCCAAGGCACTGTCTTGCTAAACATACAAGCGTGCTCGCACACACACACACACACACACACACACACACACACACACACACACACACACACACACATACACCACACACACACACACACACACACACACACACACACACAGACACACACACACGCACACACACACAGTCATGCCAAGCACTGTTTGACTATACATTTCTTCTTCCCAATATGAGATCAAAGCCAGCCCGTGTTTCCCCGCAGACGGCCCACATGACTTACTGTAAAACTGGATATGGATGCTGCTGTATTTCAACAGGCAACATGATAACGACAACATGAAAGAGGTTGCATTCTTTGTTCTCTACTTTATACCAGTCACGAAATTAAACCAAAATTAGTAATAATATAGAATAGCTTACTGTAATAGTGAATTACAGCAAGCTAAATTAGATCATGTTAATATCAGCATTGACGAGTCAAAACATCTCCAAAATGATTTTTAGGACCTTGTTTTTAGATTGATCACCATCCATTTTCAGTTTATCCAATGGGTTTTGAAAGGGGTTTATAAAATCTTATCAGGATTATGAATTGAAGTGGAAATATGATTATTAGGTTCTCACATGACAACAGCTACTGTATATACTGATTGTATGTTGTCAGAGCTAATCATAGCAAGTTACTGTTTGCAGCCTGCTTTTATGAGACTACCCCTTGTTTTCTGTTGATTATAAGAAAAAAGTCATTTGCAGTGATTTACATAAACCATGTTATTTTATTGTCACTGTACATTCAGTGCACTGTTAGATCTGGCTCACTCCAAAAAAAAGAAGCATATATTTACACATGGGGTACAGTAGGCATGAACAACAAATAAAACACAGGAAAATGCCACACTCCAATACGAACCCAACTGTGGTTGGCTTTTTGCTTCCCCGTTCCAACATATTAACATGACTCCATTTGTCTTCCCAGGACTGTGAAAGTGTGTGCATAGTTACCCTGTCCTTTTCCGAGCATAGGGTAAGTTCATAATTAAAATAAACCAAAGCTCCCTTTTAACTTGATTCATATATCACAATTGCTAACATATTGCTTTTGAGGGGAGTAAACCTCTTGGGTAATCAAATGTCTATGGTACATGTGCCTGGCTGGGTCCTTTATACACCGCGGACCAGAATGGCCAGGGAGGTTCCTCCATGTTTTATGTAAATCTCGTCATCTCAGAGTGCATGGAGATAAGATAAGTCCACAAATGGAACAGCGAATAAGCAGCTTTCTCCTCCGAGGAATGTGTTCCCCAATTGCAGTGGGTTCATCTACATTTTTTTTAATACCCAGTCAGTGATGTCACTTTATTTCTGTGCCACTGATTCCCAGGAGAACCCCATGGCCCGCTTCCAAACCCCATGTAATTTTCAAAATATGAATTGAGGTATACTGTAGGGTCTAGACTACTGCACTTGCTATACATTCGGTTGTGCCAATAACCAAAATGCATGATAACACAAAGCATGTGTGCCAGCGTAGTGAGACACGACGACAAGAAAAACAACAACATAAAGCAAAACATCCCACCTTAAACGAAATAGAACTGATTTATGATTGCTTGTTTATTACCCTTTGATTGACAGTGGTTAGTACTATGCAGGCATTCAGGTGGGCCCTAAACTCCACTTGTGTTTGATGTTGCTAATACAGAATTCAACAGTAAAACAGTAAAGAGTCATTCAATGGCCAAATTAAACAAAGTAAAACAAGTGCAATATCTTATCATAATTGTACCAATGCACAGTATAGTACGGTGAAATATGCACAATACATTTGCATTGTACAGCACTGTAATGTCCACATTGTAAACAAAGCTAAATGTCAGTCGGATCCTCCACAAACACAAGGTACATAGGCGGCCATATTTGCCTTGCATAGCCCAGTGATCATTCTGTTATGAAACTAAATTATTAGAGACACCCATGAAAACGCCTTGGTAAAGATTTTAGACAAACCCTCCCCACAGTCAACCGAAATAAAATGTCTCTTGTCCCCAAGGTAGTGCCAAAGCAGAAGTTTAATTGCTCCATTTCTATTGAGAATTTCAGCTTAGGAGACAATTAGAATTAATTGGATGCAGTAGAACCATTTTAGCCTCTTAAAATAAATTAAACATTTCCCTTTTTTATTTTCTTATAATAATTTGAGAAAAGGGAAAGTTGGCAAACAATTAGTCACAATTATCACTCAAAGTGAACAGAAGATTAACCTGAACAAACGCTGATCCGGGGTGGGACGGTCATATTATCTCTTCCAGTTAAGGATATCAACATGTTAGTAAATACTACTTAGCACAAGATGAACTGACGGATGACTGAGGATATTGTGACGTTCCGCTTTAACTGAATCCGAATCTGAACAAACATGAATGTTCACACTAGCATTTGAAACATGGCTGTTTTATGCATTTCATCTATTCGGTATAGGATGAGTCTCATATTGACAAGGAAACATGTCAAGGTTCAATCAATGCAAGTATTGACTGAACTAAAAACGTAAAAGCTCGCCATCATGTATCTATGCCATCACCATCATATAGGTCATCATCATAGCAGATGCTCAAAAACAATAATGGGTGGACAGTTGGACACTCAGCAAAATGAAGGTCCAACCATGAAAAGCAGAAGAGTTCATACAAATTAGATGTTGTCATTTCAATGTGGAAACAGCAATCAAGTTCAATGGCTGGCTGAAAATGCAACATTTTTTTCTCAGCGTTACTTGCCCACATTCACATTTTCAACTGCTTCTCTACGCTTTGGTTTGCTACTGTACAGAGGCGATACATCCTCAACTCGACTGGGGACGAACTAGCTGGTTACACATTTGGGGAAGTGCATTGTGGGATTTGTATTCTCTACTGTACTGAGTTCTAATTATCTATGCATTACATTACAGTCAGTAGCGGTTCAGGGCTGCTCCTGTGGGGGATCTGGACTAAAGTCTGTAGTTGCAGGTTGCTTGGCCTTATATCGGATCCTCTGTTTTCTTCTAGCTACCTGGTAGGAGAGAAGCTAATGGCACATTACACTTTAAAGACAAACTTTAAAGTGTTCGTAAGGGACAAAATCCTACGAGCAGCTGATTAATCTATCATTGTGTTATTCTGACCTAATGATAATATGTTCCATCTAACCTGCTCAGGTTATCAGGACTTTGTTCAGTAAGAATTATGTTAATAGCTGTATCACATTACTCTGATTGCTTCCTTTGAATATTTTTGGCAATTGGTTTAAAGATTTATAGATATTACGCTCTAAAATACTAATATAATTTATGGAATACATGTTTGGACTTATGTAGTTAGTTTGTGCACCTCAGTGAGTGTCAAAGTGTCAGTGAGTGTACACAGAAAAAGTGAATTATTAGCACCTTCAATAAAGATGAGCTTAAAAAAAGAACAATGAGCTATATTCAGTGCTCAGAAAACTGAGAACGTATTCATTGTCATTATTGCGAAAGTTTCATTTGAGTGTGTGATTGAGCTTATTCTCAGACAGCCAAATGGCATCATATTGTTGCACACTCGAACCTGTGGTAATCTGTTATTAGCAGAAGCAACATGTATGTCCTAACAGCTTGAGGACATGGTGTTGTCTTAAATGAAAAACAATGGAGGAGTGGAAAGGGCCGAACACGCTCAATTACCGTACACAAAATAATAAATTATTTGTATTTGAATTCAAAGAATGGCTTTTTGTCTTGGCCTTCAGCAGATGAGACACAACCTTGCGAGTTAGTAATTGGTCAAAATGCAATAACCTTGCTGCACCATGACTGCTTCAGGTATCGATCACAAGACTCAAGAAGAATATTTGTGAGATACTGTCAAGCTTCAGTATTTGCACATATGAACGCATCTTCATGGGCTTTCGGGGAGGCTATATAGGCCAGTTTTGGCCAATTCTTCCAAATGTGGAAAACTTGGTTCAAATGGGGCAACTTGTCCCAAAAAGGGAGCAATTAAGGCTAATAGTGCCACCACCATTCATTAAGACAAGGGGGCTATTTTAAGGTGTTTTTAAACACCTTACCCTCAGCGCCAGCTCAGAGTCCAAACCTCAGCTTCCTCTCTCAGAGCCTCAATATCTTATTTCATTAAGCGAACACATATCCACACTATATAAGAGAACAAAACACAGGGATCTTCAAAAGAAAGGTTCAGATGCATGAAGCGAGAGTAAAGCAGTCTCCTCATGACATAAAGGAGTTTTTCTTGAACCAGTTTTGTTGGCTGCAACATGCTGGACTTTGACCAAAAACAAACTAAGGAGGAATGTGTTTAGCTCTGCAACTAAAGGCCAAAAACAGTGACACTTCTCTGTTGAAAATAGAACCTAAATACTCGTATAACATTGACTTTTTTTGATAAACCGTATTCTTTAGTGAAATGATATCGTTTTCACACGTTTCTCAGCATAGGATATAGCTCGTCTTTTGGGATGTATGCCTAAGAGCCTTTTAGTTGCTGATATTTCTGGAGGAAACTGAATATAATCTAGGCTGAGCTCAGGGAGAGAGAGGCTGAGAGAGAAGAGAGATAGAGAGGGGGTGATGGGGGAGATTGGGTGTTAGTTTCTATAAGCAATAACCACTGACAGACACTCAGACACCACCAGACAGAGCTCGCTAGCACAATACCCATTATTGCCACGTTGTGTATAGACCAGATGCTTAGTGCAAACTCTTTGTGAACTATGATCACTAGCCAACCACTTTCCTCCTGTAAGCACCAAGTTGACTATAACCAGTCGATGAAGCTACTACGAGGTAAATATGTTACGAGGAAATCAAGAATCTTACATAGCCTACCCATGGTGGGCGCCCCCCTCCCCCCCCCCAATTTTCTTTGAGGTTGATGACAGACGAATATAAGAATATGTCTAACAAGTCTTCCCCCCACCCAGTGCAATGTCACACAATTATACAGTACACGTATTATATGCAGACCAGTTAGAGACTATTGCTTTAACAACTGAGATTAGAAAACATGAAAGAAAGAGAAAAGAAAAAGAAACACGTATGTGGCCATATTAGCCGTACAGTTCATTACATTTATATTAACACACTTTCCATTTTCGAGATGAAAATAAGATAAGAAACAAATTCACAGAAGCTTCAGGTGATATAGAGCAATGGGTCTCTGGTTATAACAAGACCTCGGTTGCCTGATTTCTGTACAGAGCATCTTTATATACATTATCGTGATCCCACACCAAATCGGGTTGATATTCACCCTTTTCAAACCACTTTCTCCTTGTCCCTTCTTATTTTTTAGTACTATCTGAAGGTGTTAAAATGGCCGACGAGTCCGAGCTTGATCCTTCAGTTGGCACACCGCCTATCATTTTCACGGGCCGTCCCGTCGCCTCCACTGGCTAACGCAGCTGTCCGTCAAACATCGGGGCCCCCGGGCCGTCAAGCCTTGGCCTCCAACATCTCCAGGAATAGTTTGTGCATGGGCACTTTGCCCTGCATCTTGATGCTGTAGAAGTGCTGCACGGCCTTGGCGGCGGTCTGGCGGAGCAGCGGCAGGGTCATCAGCAGCTTGCCCGCCCGCCGAGGGTCCTCTGCGTGCTGGGAGCCCTCAAAGTCCTGCAGGGCCTCGTGGAGAGAGTCCTGGAGCCTCTGGACCGCCTCGACATCCTCTATGTGCATGGAGTCTGGAGGGAGGAAGGAACGATGGATAGATAGATATATAGATAGATCGATAGATAGATAGATCGATAGATAGATAGATTGATCGATAGATAGATCGATAGATAGATAGATCGATAGATAGATAGGAAATAAAGATGATTATTTTTCCAAAACCACATAGAATATACATAATAATACATTTATAGCTACGACACAGTGTTCACCCCGCTGCAGCACAGAGTGCTGCTGGCTTGTTTCTTCAAAGTTTATTCATATTGAACGTGTCCAAAATGCACCAAATCTGACACTGCACGTGCTCGGGTCCCGTGTAATGCACCCGCCACGTGTCAAGTCGATCGGACAGACGCTTCTCGAGGCATGCGAAGGGCACGCGCTCACAGAGATCGCTTGCTTTACAGTATGACGATGATTGTATGATTGTATTTATAGTATGTTGTCATTATATATAGTATGATTCCTTGCATTATAGTAGGAAACTTTAAAAATCACAGCAGCATTTCTAACCTACACGATGACAAAATATGAAGTCCACAGCCACAGCGAGACCTGGGTGTTTTGCAGCAGCAGTGGCCGGCTTTAAATTCTGCAGCCCGTCTTTGCAAACATGCAATTTTGGAGAGAGGTTTTCTCTTGTTAGTGGTTAATGACGCTCCTTAAATAAATGCCTATGCATGGCCAGGACTCTGGGGAGAGAGAGAGAGAGGGAGAGGCACCGTAGGGCTGTATAAATATACGGTGGGACAGGAAAAAGATTCATTTCTTTTGGTATCATGGACCACATACATCCCCCCGCTAATGAATTCAGATGGCTGCATTACTAGAATATCGTTCAGCTGAATGATGGCGGCAGATGGCCTTCATTTCCATAAGAAAGAGCAGTTGGCCCCCTTATGTATGGGCTCTAAAATAAAACCAGTTGAGACTTATTAAAAACTGCTCTCTATAAGTGTATGTATGTCTCTGCAAGTTGAATAAAAAAACACTTGTCCTCCAAAGGACGGGCGGACTGAGAATGTCAGAGTGGACATCAGCTTGGCTTCCCTTCAGCCAATTTCACCGTACAGACTCAGCGATGTGAACAACCATCGGCATTGTATTTATTCTCATTTCTAATCCGTAATTATTTCTAATGTGTATTATAGCCACCGCTGGACAAAAAACATATCGTGCAATGTGCACCACAAATCTAATAGAACTGAATCTAATGAATTCTTCTCTTAACAGTAAGTTAGTAACAGTAAAGTTTGATGAATCTGAAGCGACATGTTAGTGTGCTACTAACTTGATTGAAGTGTGCGAGTGCATTAAAGCAGTCTGGGCTCTGCGTCTCAAAAGTTGCGGAGCGCAGTGAGACCGTGTACGGACGTGTAAATGAGGCAGAAAAAAGGCAAGTACAAGGCTAATTATGTTCCTAACTGACTGATTAAGTCTCTTTTACCAGTCGCCTTCTGTGTAAATTGCGTTTCTATCTTGGGAAATTAAGTAGGCTATGTGGACCGCACATGTGTTCCAGCACTCTTCATTTGAAACCTTCATGTTAATACTGAACTGAGCCTCGTTTGGCTGCCTGAGTGCACGCGCACGCGCACGTGTGTGTGTGTGTGTGTGTGTCTGTGTGTGTGTGTGTGTGTGTGTGAAACAGAGAGAGAGAGAGAGAGAGGGGGGGGAGAGAGATGAACAACACATTTTCATATGTGTGTCAGTGTGTGTAAATGCCAGAGAGGGCCGCGCGAGCGTTTTTCGCATGTGCGCGCATGGGCGTCCCGCGTTCAAGGAGGTTAGGGGCGGAATGCAAAACCAACTTTGAAGAAACAATTTCCGTGTAATCCGTCAGCAGCCCGGCCGTCAATCCCGTCGATACGCCGCTAATTACAAAATCAATGGCCATGAATTTCCACACAGCTGTCACACCCACAGGGACCCCCCGGAGCCCCAGCTCTCCGGGACGGGTGTTCAAACGAGCCGCGGCTGACCCTCTCGCCCTTCCCTGAGCCTCCCGCTCGCCCCGTGCCTGCCTCTCTCACACGTCTCCCTTACCTTTCCAAACACCCCCCCGTCTCCCCCCCCCCACCCCCGTTTACCCTTCCCTCTCTCGCCCTGCCGCATCCCTCTCTCCCGTGGAGAGTTTGTCATCTGAAGACTAAAAGCTCCGAGCTCAGCATTTTTCATTTTTCAGTCAGGCAGGAGAAAAGACTCCTAACAGGCATTGATTAGTTGGGGGGGACAGGCGCGGCCTCATGAAAAGCTAACTGTCGATACGAGCGTGGCATCTTCGCATCGGAACAAACGAGGCCCGTCGCTCCCCGACGCTCATTCCACTCCACTTAACACATTTTATTGACAGCCCCTGTTTTCCTAATGAAATGCTAAATATATCTCCCCGGGCTGCGGCGCGGCGCGCTAGCTGGCAGCCGCTGTTATGGAGATGGAGAGAATGAGAGCGCAATGTGACAATCACACATGTACGCACGCAGGCATGTGCGCGTGCGCACACACATACGTGCACATCACGCACACACAAACATGCATAATCATGCACGTACACACACACAAGCACGCACACACACACACACACACACAAATTAAAATATAGACAGGCTTACACACACACACACACACACACAAGCAATTTTGTGCACACACAAATTAAAATATAGATACTATAGATAGGTGTACACACACACACACACACACACACACACACACACACACACACACACACACACACACACACACACAGATATGGGGGGGTGTATTTAATTGAATAGCCATGTTCCTGACCTTTTTGTCCGTTCTTATCACCTAACCTTCATTGTGGAGCTGATCAGCTCAGAAGATAGATGGTCACCTGACCATTTTTTGTTTTATTTCTGTTTGTTTTAATTGAATGCCAAGCGCCTCGATTCATTTGAGAGACACCATAGAGATGTACTCTCCTGTCGGCTCACTGAGACCATGGTCTTATAGGACCAAAACAAACGTTGTTGTACTCGTTGAAGAAGCTTATTTGAATGTTTGTACTCAACATTCAGAGAAAATCGCCCTGAAAGTTGGTAAACAAGCTCGGTTTGCTAAGTTGGCTTTGCTAACAAATAATATTTTGCAACCTAAAGAGTGTGTGTGTTTGTGTGTGTGTGTGTGTGTGTGTGTGTGTGTGTGCAGATGTACATGTCTGTGTGTTGCTGCCTTCATTTCAAAGTCGTGAACTCGTGTTTACGAGACCGGAAGTGATGATGCACATGCTTGGCATTCAAGTGGTCATGTCGTGAGCATGCGCAGTTGACTAGAAGCCACCGAGGCTAACAATTTAGCTAACGCTAGCCAGCGAGCGGCTAACTACGTCAGACCATTGGGAATATCAACATGTTCCTTAGGCATATTATAAAACGACTACGGAAAGCTGTATACAGCTCAAATGAAGACACGTCACAAGTCGTGAACTCGAGGCTTTCAGAAAAAACCCACTTACCAAGTAAACAAATAAATAAGTCGTGAATCAATCTATGTGTGTGTAAGCTCACCTGAGTTGGCGAGGGCGATGGCTTTGAGCGTGACAAACTCCTCCCTCTCCAGGCGCAGCTTCTTGTAGCGCCGCACCAGCGGCAGGATGGCC
>NC_139630.1:50880062-50912562 GCF_964638095.1 Poromitra crassiceps | reverse complement strand
ACCACAGATCAGTGAATCAGGGTAAACATGGACAATCCGGAGAGCCAAGCAGCTGCCCAGACTTGTGCCAGATGGGAAACAAATGAGTAAATAATACAAAATCCACAGGTAGACAAATACAAGTCCAATAAATAGCTATGTTCTGCGCTATGGGAAAGATAAATAAGTAATAAATAAATAAGGTGTAACAGAGGTTTTCAAAGTGGGAGGCGGGCCTCCCCAGCCGAAGCAGTTTCAGGGGAGGCTCAGTGAATGGAAGTGAAAAAATATGACATTAGTTATTAAAAGGAGATATAGAATATGTTTGTCATTTGGTTAAATAAATAGTTCAGAGATACAGTAGTTTTGGGGAATTTGACAGTTTTTCTCACTTTCCCAGAGTCAGAAACATAATAAATGTCTCAGACAGACCTTTTGATGTATTTGGTCTAGTCTGTGAAGTAAGTCAAACAGCAATATCAGGCTATCTTGGCTCAATAGTTGAGTGTCTCTGGGATCAAATAACACAATGATGATCCCACAGGCATCCAGGAATTGAGCGAAGGGGGCTCCTTATTCCAAGCTGTGTCTGGGGGGAGGCTCACAGGCTCACACTTTGAAAACCCCTGGTGTAACACATCAACTTCAAAGTAGCTCTTTCTACACTAGAGAAGTAGTAAAAATGCATATTTTTGTATAAAAAGATGGCATTTCCACAATATTGTTATGTCTTCTGATTCCTATATACGGTAAATTATAAACCGTGCGTAACACTGCTGCACCTTATTGAGCCGTCTATATGTGCAATATTGGGTACAGATATATGTTAATTTGATCAATTAGATGCAGGCTTTTTGAGGACACTGTGCTGCCTCTAAGCACACTAGGTTCAAATGCGTCTTTTTCCCCCTCAAACTGATAGAGATAAAAAGAAAAGAAGATGTAAGAGTATTTGCATAACAAGTCGTATTTAAGAATTCGTCAACACGGACGGGAGAAATCCATAAGTATTTCCCTAAATAAATCAATTTTACCGCACAGGCCCTGTGTAGTCTCCTTAAGTAAGTAAGAGGATTGCCTTCTTTAAGTCTGGGATTGAAATGGAATACATTGACATAGGGGCGGACCCCCCCTCCTCCTCCTCCCACCCTACCCAGTCAAATCAAAGGTTTCAGCTGCTCTTTATTGATTAGATTTTAGAATATGGGACTAGCTTCTCCCTTAGGTGCAGATGAGTAGCAGATGTTAATTATCCTGTGTGTGTGCATCAATGTGTGTGTGTGTGTGTGTGTGTGTGTGTGTGTGTGTGTGTGTGTGTGTGTGTGTGTGTGTGTGTGTGTGTGTGTGTGTGATCGTGTGTATGCCAGAGCTCCCACATGTGAGTGTGTGTGCAACACTCAGTGAACTACTTTAATAGTGTCACACTGTATGGTTTCAGCAAATTCAACAGTGAATTTGGACCCTCTTCCTTATTTTACCGACAGCATAAGAACTATTATTTTCCCTCCATGCTACCACAGCCCACGAGCAATACAATTTGCCACATTTGGAATATTTGTGACAGTTTGAGAATTTGATTTTATGAGTTATAGCTGGTCAGATAAATCCACATCTATTTGCGATATGTCATGATTATTTTATAGTTTATTAATTGAGATCAAAGCAGGTTTGTCATAGTTTGTGCTACTATCAATTTCTGGTAGTAGTGTTGAATGTGTTTAATTCATTTAGCTGGATGTGTTAGGAAATATTGAAGCATCCCATTAAGGAACTTAAGAAAGTGTCTTTCTACCTGGGATATGTTTGGCCCAGCCGATGATGACCACCAGCTCGCGGTCGGCCAAGTCGCACAGCGTGGTCAGGGCCTTGATGTCCCCGTCGGGCATAGTGGGGTCAGGCATGGCATAGATCTTCTCTGGCTCCACCACCAACAGATGGGAAACAATCTTCGTCACTGAGAGAGAGAGAGAGGAGGGCGGATGGAGGGATGAGAACGAGAGAAAAGGAGAGAGAGAAGGTAGTGTGTTGTGTGACGATCATTTCCTCTGACAGAATAGCAAGACTTTTTTCATCAAGGAAAAATAAAAAGCAGGCTGGATTATACTGGGGAAGAAAACAAATAAATAAAATAAAATAAAATATGAAAAGAAAACATTAAATTAATTGTTTTCCCTACACAGAGGAATTTTGGGCACCCCCCAAAGAGGTTTTAGCCACCCCCCCAAACTCTGAGGAAGCAAGTGAAGCCGAAACGAGATCCCCGGAATACAGGGGGAAAACAGACGTCTTGTGCCGTGGGAAGCTGGACATTCCCACTAGGAATATGTCCGGCCCTGCAACTTTGCCCATGTTAGTTGGATCCTAGACCCATCCTGTTGGAGAAAATATAAGTTGAAATGTGTGTGCGTCTCAGTCTGACAGAGAGTTATCAGTTGTTATGGAACACGACGCACTGACCAAGGTCTCAGCAAAAGGAGAAGTCCTATATGTGTGAGATGTCATGTCATGGTAACTCACTGTAGCATAATTATGCGTATGCAATTATTAGGCAACTATTAGCTTATTGAATAGGAAATGGCATGGAACTTATATTTTCTCCAACACATCCTGACAGTGAGTACGGTTCGGGAAACCTCACCCCATTGTTAGCTTATTTGTGTAAGGTAACCTGTCTGTTGCTGGCAAAGCTTTAAAATACATGGAGGAGGCGTCCGGATCTTCCATATTTCTATGACAGCTGAACCGCTAGTTGTAACTTTCTGCAACCAGTTCGGCTCTATAGATTCTGCAATATCTAAAAGGAGGCAGGGAGGCCTGCTGGTCGCATACTGTAACTGACATTTCTGTGCACAATGGCAATTTAATGCTTTAAATTTGAAAAAATCTACCATGTTACACTATATGCAATTAAACAAAACAAAGCCTGTCAGTAATGTTATGGTACAGTACAAGCCAAGTTTGCGATATTTGACTAGGTGGGACGATAATAATAATAATAATAATAATAATAATAATAATAATAATAATAATAATATTAATAATAATAATAATAATAATAAGAAACACTTGTGTGACTCACATGGTTTTTTGGCAGGAGGGGGGATGGAGAGGCCGAGGTAGGACCCGTTCTCCGACCCGTCCAACCTCCGCTTGTACTTCTGGCGCCCCCCTCTCACCCGGTCCAGACGCACACCTGCAAAACACCACCATATTGTTTTCAGCACAACCAGATACACTCATGAATAGAACAATATAGAATATAATAGAATAGAATATAGAATAGAACAATATAGAATACAATAGAATAGCTGAAATAGATTTCTTTTCTGTGAAAATTGTAATGCAGCCTGCAAAGCTCTGTAAGACGGTCCCATGCATTCTTAAAATTAATTGAAATGCAATCCATTGTATCCTAAAACTGCTGCTACTACTACTACTACTATATTATAGTATAGTATAGTATAGTATAGTATAGTACTAACTACTAATAGCTTCTTCAATGGCAGTCAGTGCAACTAATGTTATTGGGAAAACATGACTTCTCTGCATATATTTTGCTGAGTCATAATCTGTCAAGAATTTCCTTTTTTTCTACTTCCTGAATAAAATCAAAACCGGACTATTTCCTTAGTATCATAGCCATTGATAGCACACACAGCACACACACAACATGATATAACCATAACCACAGTACCATATACCAACCACATGCAGGGTGTTAATTATTTTTTAATAATGTACTAATTTATTTGTGAATATATGAATATAATGGGATAACTGGGACAACAGAGTTTGTTTCCATCACTCTTTTTTTTTTAAAGATTAATCTTTGAGCATTTTGCCTTTATTCAGAAAGGACAGTAGGCAGACAGGAAAGGAGGGGGGGGGGGGGGGTGACATGCGGCGAATGACCTCGGGTCGGATTCGAACCCGCGTCGGCCGCGCGGAGGACCGAGCCTTCGTCACACGCGTGCTACCAGGTGAGCCACCAGGACGCACCGTTTCCTCCACTCTTGAACCTTCTGATTGGAAGGAGGAGCTGTTCAATACTTTCTTGTTAACGCTGGAAGAGCCTAAGTACCTCGTTAGTATACAAACGTGACATATCTGGGATTATCTTGAGAGCCATCTCGACGGACACGTCGGGCACACACACACATCGAATGCACTCCATGCGCCTGGCGCTGCACTGTTGCATTAAAAAGTTGTTTGCGCATATAGAGGCAGAGCAAACAGATTTTACATGGTCAAGTGGAATCGAGTCGTGCGAGATTTCCCAGTGACTCGTATAAATTCCTTTGATTCCCCAGGAAACAAAAGAATCCGATTAGGATGGTCTTTCAATTTCCTGACACCGACTATCCACTAACCTAATTACCCGCCATGCCCAGAGGGAGCTCATTCTTCCCAGCAAACACAGTGAGATCATTTTATGCCTGGCAGATTGAAGCTAAATCGAGAGCCCCTCTCCTAACACAGCTTTCCATTTGTACGCCTTAAAGTAATCAATAAGGCTCGCAAATAGACTTCTTGTTCTTTGAACACATGTGGATGTGCTTTTAATTAGCCAGTCGGGCGGCAGGGATGGATGCAGCTTCGGTAGTTGTTTTAACCATTATTCTTAGTTAAAGGTAAAATCTAAAAGTATAAACTGCACTCGCAAACTGTGTGTGCAGTACTCCAAGATATTTATATCAATCCAATACTTCCTCTCTATTTATTGACACACACACACAGGCCTAATTTACAAGAGGATATGCAGTTAGTAAAGGCTTACAGAACAATAAGCGTGTCTAATAAAAACATACATGAAGCAGGTGTATCCTCTAAAATGCATTTAATAGAGTTGTCAAGCTAAGTGACAGTGAATTGTTGCTCCTTTTATCCCTGAGATCTACCACCATGCATACACATGTGTGTGCGGTTGCACGTGCGCACACATGCACGCACGCACACACACACACACGCCCCCCTGCTCCGGGCTACAGGGTCATGTGCGACGACGAGCGACAAGTGCCCAAAGCAGCCGGAGTCAGAATTCCAAGATCCACGGGGGCCGTTTCAACTGGAACATCCAACTGCTGCCTAATTAATAGACGCTGACAAGAATGAAGAACTCAGCGCCGCTAACCAGTTGCAGTTTACAGCTTAGCAGCACAGCTCACGGCAGAGAGCAGAGACAGAGCAGAGCAACAGAACCAGCTCATCATGGCAGAGAGCAGAGACAGAGCAGAGCAGAACAGAACCAGCTCATCATGGCAGAGAATAGAGAACCAGAGCAGAACAACAGAACCAGCTCATCATGGCAGAGAATAGAGAACCAGAGCAGAACAACAGAACCAGCTCATCATGGCAGAGAGCAGAGACAGAGCAGAGCAACAGAACCAGCTCATCATGGCAGAGAGCAGAGACAGAGCAGAGCAACAGAACCAGCTCATCATGGCAGAGAGCAGAGACAGAGCAGAGCAACAGAACCAGCTCATCATGGCAGAGAGCCAGAGCAGAACAACAGAACCAGCTCACGGCACAGAGCAGAACAACAGAACCAGCTCACGGCACAGAGCAGAGAGCCAGAGCAGAACAACAGAACCAGCTCATGGCACAGAGCAGAGAGCCAGAGCAGAACAACAGAACCAGCTCACGGCACAGAGCAGAACAACAGAACCAGCTCACGGCACAGAGCAGAACAACAGAACCAGCTCACGGCACAGAGCAGAGAGCCAGAGCAGAACAACAGAACCAGCTCACGGCGGGAGGGGGAAAACGAAGAGAATAAAAGGTTGAAAACCGATAAAAGAATGGGAGGGATAGGGAATAAGAAAGAACAAGCTGCTGTTTTGGGCCAAACTTATCGGTTTTCTGCAAGATATCCCTTTCTCTCTCTCTCCCGTCCTCCCCCCCCCCCCCTCTCTCTCTCCTCCTCCCTCTCTCTCTCCACCCCCTCCCCCTTTCCCATCCTCAGCAGCATCGGGTGTACGTCTCGTCCCTGACAGCCCTCCCTGATCCAACCCGTGCAGGATTATCTGCTCCCCATGTGACAGGGCCCAGTACTGAGAATCTGACCACAACAAGACAGCTGGAGAGGGAGGAGGTGTGGGGGGGAGCAAGTCTCTGGACTTGTGTCATCATCCATACTGCATTCCACACCTCTCAGGCCCAAACCACAGCCGCCCTGCATGTTCCGAGACAATGCGGCCCAGAAGAGAGCCCCGTGTCTCGGTATAATGAGAGAGAGAGAGCGCCCGGGCCGGGACATTGGGGGCCAGGCGGGCGGGCGCACGGATCATCTTAAAAGCATACAGGCCCTTTTTTTTTTTTTTTACGGCCCCTAAAGTGTGGCAGCCAAAATATGGATGGAGGGGGTTAGGGGGCGGGGGCGGGGGGAGGAGGGAATATACGAGCTCGGCGAGATCTATGCACATGACTGTTTTACTGCAGGCTATGAGTGAGATGGGCTGGGACACAAAGTTATTGGGTGACAGTCCATCATTGCTGTGGGCGTGTGCATGTGTGCATGTGTGTGTGTGTGTGTGTGTGTGTGTGTGTGCGTGTGCGTGTGCGTGTTTGTGTGGAAAGAGGATGAGGCGTGTTTGCGTAGGAATCAGAGCAACCCTTAGGGCCACCTGACCCCCGGCTTCCCTTTCACATTCAATATCAGTATTGACCGGCGCTACCTTGAAGTGCATTCCAGGTGACGCGCCTGTTTTCGCTTTGTGTGGCTGCCAGCGTGCGTGTGTCATCATGGGGTTTCATTTCTTCTCCGTATACGTGTGTGTGTGCGTGTGTGTGTGTGTGTGTGTGTGTGTGTGTGTGTGCGTGTGTGTGTGCGTGTGCGTGCACATACAATACGCATCACGCTTGTAAAGTGTGTGCGTGTACGACACATATGCGCGCGCGTGCGTCTCACACAACTATTTTCGGCGCCCTCACCTGTCAGAGGCGCTTCTTTCTAGAGAATGTGTCAGAATGGGCTGGCTGGCTAACGCTGCCAAAGGGAGATTAGGAGGACCCTATTTTAGCCGGGAAACATCGGAGGGATGCAGCATAGGCCCCGCCTCCTACATGACTGCTCGCCCGCCCCTCTCAAGGCGGTGGGACCCCGCCCTTTTTAGTGCCGGACGGCCTCTGTTTGATAGAGTGCCAAAGTTACGCCCTCTTCAGGGTTCGGCACAGGACCTCGGAGATTTCATTCCGCATACATTTTTCCATTCACGTTTCGTAAAATATCTTACTTGGTCAAACCAAGCGAATCAACTTTTGTTTTTAAGGTTTTGGTCCGAGTTAAATGTTCTCCCGATTCTGAATATAGCCGAATCGCTTGGTTTGACCAAATACAACTACTTTTATTAGCATTTTATGATACGTCTATACCAAAATGAATGGGGAATGAAATCTCTTGCCTTAGGTCCTATGCCGAACCCGGAACAGGGTGTGACTTTGGCACTCCATTGCGTGGAGTCTGGGTGGGATGGAGAGAGTGGGAGGGAGGGAGAGAGTGGATAAAACGGGTATGGGGCAGGGGGGGGGGGGAGGGGGCTGTATCAAGATGGCGTCCCACCTGCTTAAAACCCCCAATGGGAGCTGAGGACGGGACAAAGCCGGGGCTGTTCTCCCATGACAGCACACCCTGGCATCCTGCTCTTCATGATGTTTTACACTTTTCACATCTCTGAGCCGCCGTGTCCAGAAGGGGTATTACAGAGTATTACAGCGCCACCCTGACCGCAACTGTGTCGCTAATCGAGAACATCTGCCCGGCTGGAGAGATGGTTCCCGGGTCGATTCGGGATCCCTGGTGTATCGGCGTGGCATGTGTTTAACTGGCTGGCGTGGTGTTCGCACAACTGTGTGCGTGAGAGAACGGGTGAAAGAGAGACACTCACAGACACACAGAGAGAGAGAGAGAGAGAGAGAGAGAGAGACGGTTGCCAGCAGGAAACTTGTTCCTCAGGGTCTTATTCCATGTCACTTGTCAGAGCAGAGGTGATATACTTTTGGCGTGTGTGTGTGTGTGTGTGTGTGTGTGTGTGTGTGTGTGTGTGTGTGTGTGTGTGTGTGTGTGTGTGTGTGTGTGTTGTGCGCGGTGTCTGTGTGTGTAGCGGAGGGGTTGTAAAGGGCTCAACGCCTCGCTAAATCCCCATCTTCAGAGGAACACGTGTTAGCCTCCATGTCTGATCTATCACCTGCCAGACAGTGAGGACAGGCCAAGCCAGACCCTCCGGGTGGGCGCGCAGTCCGCCTGCTACTCCCGACGCCCTTAAAAGCACACAACGCCCCATACATGCACAGGCACTGATAGATAGGCAGGCTTGTGGTACAACAAGCGGCGGGGGGGGAGGAAGCAAAGGGTCAAGGGTCACATAACGTTCTGTCCTTAAAGTTCAGCTCCCTTGAGTTTACAGATGTCGCTTAAGAGCAACGGAAAAATAGACTATAACCTTTGTAGACAAAATATAAGCTGTGCTGTTCAAATGTATTGGCCTGGGCAAGACTGTATAGGCAGCCATACATGATCAACTTTTGCTATATCTTTATTTTGATGATGTAATCTGGGTGTATGGATTGGTTTCTGATCTAAGCCTATTGATTGGGAAGGGACCTGACAGTCTGTGATATTGGATATGGCTCGACTAATCTTTTGTGTATGTGGCTGGAGGAAAATAAGGCTGTAACGTTACCCCGCCAGGCACGTTCGCTCAGGAAAGACTGCTGATTCCTATCTGTGGTCGGGGCGCGGGCGAGACAGCGGTGTGGGTTGCCAAAATAGTCTGGCCACTTGCATTCATCCACCACACTACAGCGGTGTCAGAGAATACCCGCCATAGCACACAGAATACGCCACATACACCGCAGAAACACGGGGATAGGTTGGCGCTAAAATTAGCGAGCATTAACTTCAGAATAACCCGGGGCTAAAAACACAAGTGTCTTGGGTTGAACATTTGGAATTACACAAAAGCAAATCGGCAGAAGAGTTGTCTACACTTCTATTTATGGGACATACCTTTTTAAGACGCTAATTTGTTAACATAATCCTGTGATTAGTAGACCACAGACAAATGCTAATTCTTCCGTACTAAATTGGTTCATTTCTTTTTTATCTGTAGTAAAAAATAAGAGTGACAACAATATGAAGAAGGGGGGAAAAAGGTTGACTATTTCTTACAACATTAAACACCATACAGTAATGCTATTGGGTATTAGCACCGCCATTAGCTATGGGCACTGAGTGTTGGCAATGGAGAGCGACACCATACCTTCTGCGAGTTATAATTACGTGAGAGTTTTTCCATTGAGCCGGTGACCTTTTATCAGGCTCAGCTGGACATTTGAGGGGCCAATGAGCAAGGCTGCATTGCTCAGACCGCCGCCCGCTACCTTCCACCCAAACCCAGGCAGCAAGGCTGCAGCAAGGCAGTGTAGCAGCCTCCACCCAAACCCAGGCAGCAAGGCTGCATCAAGGCAGTGTAGCAGCCTCCACCCAAACCCAGGCAGCAAGGCTGCAGCAAGGCAGTGTAGCAGCCTCCACCCAAACCCAGGCAGCAAGGCTGCAGCAAGGCAGTGTAGCAGCCTCCACCCAAACCCAGGCAGCAAGGCTGCATCAAGGCAGTGTAGCAGCCTCCACCCAAACCCAGGCAGCAAGGCTGCAGCAAGGCAGTGTAGCAGCCTCCACCCAAACCCAGGCAGCAAGGCTGCAGCAAGGCAGTGTAGCAGCCTCCACCCAGATCCAGGCAGCAAGGCTGGAGCAAGGCAGTGTAGCAGCCTCCACCCAAACCCAGGCAGCAAGGCTGCAGCAAGGCAGTGTAGCAGCCTCCACCCAAACCCAGGCAGCAAGGCTGCAGCAAGGCAGTGTAGCAGCCTCCACCCAAACCCAGGCAGCAAGGCTGCATCAAGGCAGTGTAGCAGCCTCCACCCAAACCCAGGCAGCAAGGCTGCAGCAAGGCAGTGTAGCAGCCTCCACCCAAACCCAGGCAGCAAGGCTGCAGCAAGGCAGTGTAGCAGCCTCCACCCAAACCCAGGCAGCAAGGCTGCAGCAAGGCAGTGTAGCAGCCTCCACCCAAACCCAGGCAGCAAGGCTGCATCAAGGCAGTGTAGCAGCCTCCACCCAAACCCAGGCAGCAAGGCAGTGTAGCAGCCTCCACCCAAACCCAGGCAGCAAGGCAGTGTAGCAGCCTCCACCCAAACCCAGGCAGTGTAGCAGCCTCCACCCAAACCCAGGCAGCAAGGCTGCAGCAAGGCAGTGTAGCAGCCTCCACCCAAACCCAGGCAGCAAGGCAGTGTAGCAGCCTCCACCCAAACCCAGGCAGCAAGGCAGTGTAGCAGCCTCCACCCAAACCCAGGCAGCAAGGCTGCAGCAAGGCAGTGTAGCAGCCTCCACCCAAACCCAGGCAGCAAGGCTGCATCAAGGCAGTGTAGCAGCCTCCACCCAAACCCAGGCAGCAAGGCAGTGTAGCAGCCTCCACCCAAACCCAGGCAGCAAGGCAGTGTAGCAGCCTCCACCCAGATCCAGGCAGCAAGGCTGCAGCAAGGCAGTGTAGCAGCCTCCACCCAAACCCAGGCAGCAAGGCAGTGTAGCAGCCTCCACCCAGATCCAGGCAGCAAGGCTGCAGCAAGGCAGTGTAGCAGCCTCCACCCAAACCCAGGCAGCAAGGCTGCAGCAAGGCAGTGTAGCAGCCTCCACCCAAACCCAGGCAGCAAGGCTGCAGCAAGGCAGTGTAGCAGCCTCCACCCAAACCCAGGCAGCAAGGCTGCATCAAGGCAGTGTAGCAGCCTCCACCCAAACCCAGGCAGCAAGGCAGTGTAGCAGCCTCCACCCAAACCCAGGCAGCAAAGCTGCCTCCACCCAAACCCAGGCAGCAAGGCTGCAGCAAGGCAGTGTAGCAGCCTCCACCCAAACCCAGGCTGCAGCAAGGCAGTGTAGCAGCCTCCACCCAAACCCAGGCAGCAAGGCTGCAGCAAGGCAGTGTAGCAGCCTCCACCCAAACCCAGGCAGCAGCAAGGCTGCAGCAAGGCAGTGTAGCAGCCTCCACCCAAACCCAGGCAGCAAAGCTGCAGCAAGGCAGTGTAGCAGCCTCCACCCAAACCCAGGCAGCAAGGCAGTGTAGCAGCCTCCACCCAAACCCAGGCAACAAGGCAGTGTAGCAGCCTCCACCCAAACCCAGGCAGCAAAGCTGCAGCAAGGCAGTGTAGCAGCCTCCACCCAAACCCAGGCAGCAAGGCAGTGTAGCAGCCTCCACCCAAACCCAGGCAGCAAGGCAGTGTAGCAGCCTCCACCCAAACCCAGGCAGCAAGGCTGCAGCAAGGCAGTGTAGCAGCCTCTCATCCACAAGGTTGCCATGATTTTTATTTATTTTGCCCTCGGGTACAACATACAAAATACATTCATTGTCACACAAAAAACTGTACACCCCTACACACACTACACTCACACCCATTGAGACTACATGCACTCATGCACTCTAGAAAACACACACGTGCACGAATGCACGCACGCAGACACACACACACACACACACACACACACACACACACACACACACACACACACACACACACACCCACACAGACACACACACACACACACTATCAAGCAGACCTAATACACACCGGACACCTCCCACTGCATTAAGTAGATGAGGGATGTAACTCACACTCCCTCGTCAATTGCCTAATTGTATTTACTGACTCATTATGCTTCTCCTTCCAGCGTTGTGGGCGGAGTTTTCTGTTGATTGGTTTGGGCCTCCTCTCCTCTCCACTCCAAACACACCTGAATGAACTCTGCAAGGCCCGAGGCGGTGACTGAGCCCAGTCACATGATTAGTGGTGGGTGATATGGGGGGGACTGGGGGAGAGGTTCCCCTGCCACCAATGGCACTGGTCTCACCCCAGCAGCTGGCACTTTATAGTCATTCAGGATGGCATTCTAAGAGGGGAGCTTATAGGCTCCTCCTGGTGGATATATTAGATACATTTAGAAAGACAGATCGCGCAAGTTCTTTCAGCACCTCTGACAGGTCGAAGCACTTCATATGATGTTGCCGCGCCATAGAAAGTATAAACAGGACTTTGGGATGTTGTGAGCAATGGAGGTTTATAAGTTGTCAAGTAGGGCGGAAAAAAGAGCCACAAAGAAATGAATAGCAACAACAACAGAAAATTACTAATATGAGGATATCATCTGTGCACTAATCACCGCACAAATAAAATCTCATGTTCTATCTATATATACAATTGAGTATGTGGGTGATGTTTCAAGTTCTGTGTTCGGCCACAGCTATGCAGTTTTACGTGCGACCGTCTGAAACTTTAAGGGGGTGTGGAAAGGGCACCGGTGCGGGTGACCTTACGGAGCTGGATTTTTTAATTAGGCTAATTAGTTAATGATGTGATGTCATCAGTGATGTCATCAGTGATGATGTCATCAGCGATGATGTCAAAAGTGATGTCATAAGTGCGCACACACACACACACACACACACACACAAGGAGAGATTGTGACAAGACTGAACAGTGATGTCATGGGGGGGCACACACACTGATGATGTCATCAGTGATATCATAATGGGGCACACAGACACACACAAGAAGGCATTGTGACATCACTGATGCAATAACATTTAGTGAGCAACACACACACCCGCGCGCGGCAATAGGCCACGCCGAGCTACGGGCGAGGCCGCACAGTGGCCGAGCCTAGGCGTCGAGATGCCTAGTTTATTAAATTGTGCATAGTGTAACTCAGTTGGTGAACCTAGACCACACAAGGGGCAAAATGCGGCCCCAGGGCCAGACCCGGCCCCTGGACCATCTCAATCCGGCCCTCAACATCCTCAAACAACAAGCACCAAAAACTAAATAAAAGGCAGAATTATGTTAATAAATCTCATCTGCTACAGCCATTGGATTTGTATCACAGCATATTATATTATATTATATTATATCAGGGGATTAACAGGAGAAATGATCAATCACAGAGGGAGAGAGGGTTAAAAATAGGGAGACTCCCACGAAAATCGGAAAATCGAACGAAAAGTCTTGGCAGGCATGATGTCCAATATGTGGCCCTTTGCTTACTTGATCATAAGTCAGTATGGCCCTCTGGAAAAAGATGTTGCCCACCCCTGACCTAGAATCAGTCATATTATCTTATACGTTACTGATGCGTCATCTTTTCCATTTCCAACATTTTCCTAATTGACCCAGTGGGTGTCACGTTGTTTGTTATCTCTTCTCAACACTGCCCAAAATAGACGGCACCCTATAAGACACTGGCCATTTGTTTAGCTTTCACTATGTGATGATTCCTTTTCCATGGCCAGCCCTCGGCCACTCGCTCGACACTGATCTCATTACATGAAGTAGGGCAGGCCTGGATCCCCCACTGATACCACCATCAAAGCCCCCCCCCACCCCCCCCCCCCCACCTTCCCCCACAAGTCTGCAGCGATGTCCTGCGATTAAGTGCTCCGTTTCCTTTTAATTGAATGGCGTCACTTTCAGAGAATCACCTACAGCGACAACTCATGTGATGCTATAGCTCATGCTATATCTCATGTGATGCTACATCTCATGTGATGCTATATCTCATGCTATATCTCAAGAGCGGCAGGCGGTGGAGGCTACAGAGTCCAATCCTTCCCCACCGCACACGGACGGCTTAGCCGTGGCCCGCCACAGACAATACCTGGCCATTTTCCCCCCTAAGCATGCGCCTAATAAGATTCAGCTTGATTTCTGAGGCAACATTATTTGTCTTGGCTCGGGGTCAGAGCCTCGGTGTGAGATATTTAGGATTGGATGAAGACGTCAGACTGTTGCGAAAAGGTCTAGGTGGTGTGCGTGGGTGTATAAATAGGGCTTTGCAATGGGCAACACACTGGGTGACCCTCCATTCTGAGATGGCCAAACGCAGCGAGGCACATTGTGAAAGACGAGTTGTATGAGTGGAAGTCTACCAAGACCCTGACATACAATCTTGTGTTAGATTGCGGCTAACTGCCGTTGGCTTCTATTAGGAGATGTGTTCAGCGCTGGCAGAGCACAAAGCAACTGGATATTTCCATTTATATTTCGGCACATTTATGACTGTTGTGTCTCTAACTCAAGCCCATAAACAGATTCCCTAAACGCCTTTTTTAAAATTCGGATATACATATATATATCATACAATAAATGTGGATGACAGTGGGCTGAACTCCAGTATTGTGACCACTATACTTTTGTTGACATGGAGCGATAATACCTTCTAAGTGCAAACGGTTACCTCGAAAACCAAAGACTTCGTGCATCAGCTTAGATGGGTTCTTCTAGCTAGCGAAACACACACATGTAAAAAGAAAGGGAGAAAAGAACAAGAAGAAGAAGAGATCTATCGGCTAGATTTTTCCTCTGTACTCCCAAAGGTCCCACTGGAGGAGAAACAACACATGCAGGAAGTGAGGTGGGATGTTCGGAAAGCATTTAGTGGATCAATACGCCAGGCAAGAGAGGGGGGGGGAGGAGGGAGATGGAGAGAGGGATAGAGAGGGAGAGAGGGAGGGAGGGAGAGAGACACCCAGAGCCCCGAGGAGGGAAGTCTTGGGGGAACAGCGTGTGCTTTTCAAGAGTACTGTTACACTCCTCTCCTCAGTCAGACTTGGTAGGAACAACCGAGTCAGCAGGTTTCTGCGCCCATCCGAGCTCAGCGGCGAGGCGAGTGGCGAGGCGAATGTGTGGAGAGAGGCGAGGCTGGTGGCGGGTGATGTCATTGGTGTCTCCCTAAAGGCCGCAGCCAGCTCCTCTATCTGATCGCTGACCATCCCTCCAGCCTGGCCCACAGTGGCACTGTAGGACTGTGTGGGCTTTCTGTCTCAGAAGAGATACTTCTCTTCAAGACATCTGGAAACGTTTGCTCTTGATTCCGCCCGGCTCAAGAGGTTTGAGTCTGAAGTCCACATGACTCTAATGTTTGTCTTGATTCTACCACGTTATTTCGTCACTATCAGGTGAAAACCTCCTACCTCTAAAAGTGTCATCTTTTCAGGAACTAAAAAAAAAAAACAGCTTTGTTTTTCGCTTGACCACCATGCATTTCTGACATTATCCAATGACAATGGGTTTTGAAATGAAAAGCCCTAAGTTTGTAGTTTTGCCCAGTCCGCTGAAATCTCACGCATCACATCTGAAGTGGAAAGAGATAATAATGAAATAAGCCAAACAAATGACCAGCTGATAGAATTAGTACTCACCCTCTTTCAGCATGCCCACTTTGAGACATTTCATGAACCGGCAGGCTTGGCAAGACTTGCGTCTCCTTTTGGTGATCTCACATTCGTTGGTGGCCGGACAGCTGTACTCGATATTCCCTGGAGAAGATTAGGAAAGACAAAAAATAATTGTTTTCATTAATTCTGTGTGCATATTAGGGATGTAACAATAAGACTTTTCACAGTACGGTATGATACGGTATCTACCAAAATCACAGTATACGGTATTTCATGGTACAGATTTTTTCCACCCTTTTCATTAAACATACTATGGGCCATCAAAAAACAAGTATTTTGCTTTGAAGGAAAATATTGCTTTATTGAACTTAAACTAAAAATATTATGAGAATGTTTACACAAGGGTCCTCCATTATGAACTTATTTGTAGTGGCATGCGGCGCCGTGCATATTACATAACATATCACGGTCACGGTATTACGCTAAAGCTTACGGTACAATGCGGTAATGGTTTAGTTTAGTGTATTAGGATCCCCATTAGCCGCAGCAGGATGCTACGGCTATGGTACGTTTATCGTTACATCCCTAGTGCATATAAGGAAAAATTGCTTACTTAAACTTTTGCATATAATAGAACACAAAATCAAAATTGTTGTTTCTCTGGCCTGATACACCGAATCAAAATTCTCCACAACAGACACACACAGACACAAAGAAAACACAGTCACGCGCGCGCACGCACGCACGCACACACACACACACACACACACACACACATACACACACACACACACACACACACACACAAAGAAAACACAGTCACGCGCACGCACACACACACACACACACACACACACACACACACACACACACACACACACACACACACACACACACACACACCTGTCCCAAGGTGACCCCATGTGACACTCTCGAAGGAGAGGAGGGTTTAGTGGCATTTTGATGGGACATGTAAAAAGCACCTCCCTGCCCCAGAGTCCCACCCCCACTTTGATTCGGAGATAAATTAGCTTCATTAAAGCAGCGCGTCCTCTCCGCTAGGCTCAGCACGACCCCTGCTCAGCCCATCCTTCTTCACCTAAAGGATGATGGGAAAGCTGCCCTCCCACAACAGCACAAGGGCTAGGAGATGGACACACGCCCCGCCCCGCCCCGCCGCACTCTGCATCATGTTTTCCAGCAGACCCAGAGCTGTTGTTAGAGTTGCCAATCTAAGGCCCCCATATCATGTAGCAAAGCTCGATGTATTATTCAAGTCCGTCTCGACAGTTGTTGGCTCACTATGGGAAAGATTTCCTATGCAATATAATCACTCCGGTCCAAAAACAGCCAGAAAAGCAGACATATTGTATCTGCTGCCATGTTTTTTTTGGTTCTTGTTTTTTTTTAAATCTTTTTTTCCCCCCAGCTCGCCACGGTTCGGGTTAACACATTTTTTATCCGGATCATTACGCTCTCCCTCAAAAGTTGATGCGACCTCGAGCAATGACAAAACCTCTCTCTCCCAAGGATCCCAAACCCCTTGATTGAACGTTTAAACAATGTCCCGTAAGTCCAAAAGATGTATTAATGGTGCCTAAAAACAGCCAACCAGGTGTTGTCTGTTGCAGATCTGCCAGAGCTAAAACCCCCAACCCCACCACCACCACCCCACCCCCACGGCCCCCTGTTGGTCAAGGAGAGAAGGTGCCAACATTTGTCAGGATCCCTGGCATCACTGGTGCCAGCAGGGTCACATGCACAGCGGGGGGCCCGTGGCATCACTGGTGCCAGCGCGGTCACATGCACAGCGGGGGGCTCGTGGCATCATGCCAGCATGGCTGCTGCGGGTTTGAGGATGGGCGAAGCCGTCGAAACTGAGAGGTGTTAGCAGAGGGAACATTACAGCCAGTGAAGAGAGAGAGGGCTAGAGTATAGAGACTATAAGAGACGCAGTGTTGGTGTGCAGAGTAGAACAAACATTTTTTTTACAATCTTTGGCTAGCCTTGCATGTACATAAACAGTTATAGTCCAGCTCAAGCTCTGCGTGTTATAACGAGCCAATTACATAGTCCTTTGCATCTACATTAAACTAAGATATTTCTTTCTTTCTTCTGTAAATGTTTGCATGGTTATTTGCGAAGATATATTTAACATTTATGGGCTAGCAATGTTAGCCCATGTAGCCATGTTCTTCTAGCCCTGAAGATTGATTGAATGTCACGATATTATTGGTTGAAATTGGTTAGTACTGTTTTAGAGGAAGAGAACATGACTGATTTTTTCTTAATAAAAATACAAAGATGATGTATATATATATATATACACACACACACACACACACACACACACACACACACACAGTATACGTATATATATATATATATATATATATATATATATATATATATATATATATATATATATATATATATATATATATATATACATTATATATATATATATATACTTTTCATTTCTGCTCAACTTTAAGTTGTGGCCATATCCATTTAAATTGACGCAGATATTATAGCCGAATGCAAAGATTCAACAATAATAGAATAAAGGAGTAAATTCATGCATCCATTCAGTTTAGATGCAACGACTGAGGTCAAATTCACTTAGGATTTTTTTTAAATTAATTAGCAAACAAAACATGTTCTCATACAGGAATTGTATCTGAATAACAGCAACCATTGTGTGTGTGTGTGTGTGTGTGTGTGTGTGTGTGTGTGTGTGTGTGTGTGTGTGTGTGTGCGCGCGTCCGTCCGCCCGCGTGCGTGCTGGTGAGGGATGTGAGGAGCATGGGGATGGGGGGTCCAGAATAGTCTTAAATTGCCTACCTCTAAAAGCTCACTGTCGGCATACCCTCTTAGTTAATCAGGTCTCGTGTCCACCTTTATTTCTCAAAGGACATTTCAACCACTCTAATACCCTTCCTTAACCTCTCTTATTTTCCCTCTAAATTTTGATATATTATTATGCCATGCTATTATCCACGCGCTCGTCTCCACTCAGGATGGACCTCTCCTTGTCCTCCTCCTTCCCGAGGCCGGGACCCCCCTCCCTGATTACCATTCCATTAAAGGGGCTTCTCCTTTCAGCGAGTGACCATGTCCCTCGTCCCCTGTCCCTCTCTCTTTTATTTAGAGGACTCCTCCACGTCTCTCTCTGTCCTCTCCCCTTCCTCTGTTATTGCCCCCGATGACACGTGCCTGAGCTTCTAATTGCCCCCCCCCCCCCCCCCCCCATCCCTCCCCCTTGGGTGTGGGCTAGAGGGGCCCGGGGGCAAAGAACAGATCCGCATCTCCCACCCTCCTTGCCGACTTTCTCCCAATGAAATGCCTGCTTCTTAATTACAGTCACCCAACACTGATTGTTATTGACTGAAGCTCCCGGGGCTCGGGACCAATGACGGACAGATTAGGTTCATTACGGGCCTGTCCTCCACGAAGGAGAACAAGAAAAAGAAGAAGGGGGGATTTGTGCAAGACGACACAAACAAAGTCAGACTCGAGCACTATTTACAGTCCTTCAAGGTGCTTAAGTGATATTAAAATAAGTGTTAAATAGCTCTACATTCTGACAGCCATCACTCATATAGAGTGTTTGGTCAGTAACATGGAGATCCCAGTCCCTCCGCTCTGCAGTAAACAGAAAATACGTTTGTGGAATCATCTCTCCTGATTGGATAAACGTGGGAAGGAATCCTCTCTCCTGATTGGATAAAAGTGGGAAGGAATCCTCTCTCCTGATTGGATAAAAGTGGGATGGGATCCCAGAAAATGTATTTTCTGTTTACTGCAGAGCGGAGGACCAATGTTACTGACCAACCAAACACTCTATATCAGTGATGGCTGTCAGAAAGACCTATTTAACATTTATTATTTTATTTTTTATATTATTTTAATACCACTTACAGCAACATTAACTGTGTTGTTATTGAGACTGAGACACATGTAGTCTTTAAACTACAAAAAAAAATCATATCATCATATTCAATAATGATATTCAGGATATCCTTGAAATGTCAGTGCTATGAGACAATGCCTTGCAGGTCTTGAAGCAGGTCTTGAAGTGTTTTGGATAAGCACCCGAGAAGCTGTGAGCAAGTCGAGAAAGTTGTCACCAGAAGTTCATTTGTTTTATTCACCAAAGAAATGTAATCCATTTTTTCATCATCATCATCATCACTCATCAGCAGCCTCTCACATGTTAATATTGCTACATGTCCCTTAGATGCCTGCAGCACCTGAATACCTTCCATTAGGACTGCAGCTAGCAATCCGTGAGTGGATGGTGCCTTAGCCTGCTGCCTGCATGTGTGGCGAGCGGCGATGGTCACAAACACCGCATCTCAGTTTGTGGGCTATTATCTCTGTTCGGGTGATTATTGTGGAACATTACCCACACCATGGCAGAAGTGATGCCAATCGGGGAATTCACATGCAAACACATAAAATATCAGAACCCATCAGATTTACAGCTTGGGCCGAATGCCTGCTCCTAATCACCACCGCTTATTAGTCCCATAAGGGCAGAGGGTTGGACCAGCCCAGGGGAACACGTTCCACCTTTGACAGTGGATCCCTCATCAGGTCAATATGCATTTCCTGCTAATCACAAGTGTCATGGTAATGGTAATAAGAAGTATTTAGAATAATAGCACTGTGTTAACACCGTAGCTGTCTCTATAATATTATACTGTAGACAACATTGACAGCAGACCTTATTTTGCCAGCAATTCTCATGTTTTGCCGACTATAAATAAATAAATAAATAAATAAATAAATAAATAAATAAATACAATCTATTCTTGTCCATGTTTGACTGAGAGGGCGTGGCCATGGGGGATCAGCTGAGGTGAACCAGTGAAAGTGGGGAAATACCTTGTATCGTCCTTTTGAAGAAGGCTTTGCAGGCCTCGCAGGAGGCCACCCCGTAGTGGTACCCCGAGGCGATGTCACCACACACCAGGCACAGCCTCTTGGGGATGGCGTTGAGCATGTACTCGCACTTGATGGGCGAGTCGTCCGCCACGCCGGAACACTCCTCATAGCGGCGTAGGCAGGCGGCGCCGCCCCCCAGCATGCCCGGGTTGAACATTGGCGGGGAGTCGAGGGCGTGCGAGCGTCCGTTAACGGCGTTAATGTAGCCGCCGCTGGCGTCCGAGTTGCCACTGGGACTGTGGTGACTGCCGGTGTCCACTAGTGAGGAGGAGGGACTGGAGGGCTCGGTTTTGATGTAAGAACCACAGCTGGAGGAGAGGTGGCGGTCCTCAGAGGGCATTCTGGTTAGCAACCTGGGGAAACACACACAGGGCCAGGGGGGCTGCAGTCAATTTCAGCAATGATACACAATGATGCATAACATATACAACAGATACATTTTGTAACAGAATTCTCAGCAACCTGGTAATCATGGTAATAATCATGGTAATGTCTAGTACCATGCAAACAAAGATCCCCTAAAAAAAGTCATGTTTTAATATGTATATAAAATACTTTGAATGATAATTTGTGTCTGATGGTTTTTCCCACTAAAAAAGCTTAAATTATCTTGTTAAAATCCTTAAAATTGCCTAATAAAAAATTCCAAAGCAACCAATCAGGGTTATCTAACATAACTATAGCCAATAACAGCATACAAACAAGGTCTTTAACTACTGAATACTGGACAGGGATTGGCTCCAGTATTTGTGATGTCACAAATCATGCTCGTTGAAAATAGCCTTTTCATTGAGCACAGAAAAGCAGACATCATTCTGCACAGTGAAGCTCAAACATCCAACTGTAGGAACAAGAAGCAAAACAGATTGTTGACTTCAGGGGGTCTTTAAAGTCGAACTGAACCTGTTCGTCACATGCATAATGAGTCTGTTTCAGACTGAAAACATAGTTTGTCTAAGATGACAGGTTGAGAGGCGGGTCATAGTATCATGTCGATGATTTTATTTGACAATTCTGGGGACTGGATTGGGCTTTGGCCAATCCTGCCGTGTTCCGCCCCCAAATCGAGTGGGATTCAGTGTGTTGTGGCGCTCCCCTCGGGAAGAGCCTTTTGACGGGAGGAGTGGAGCTCAGCGAGCCGCAGGCAGCCAGCTGCCTTCGTGTTGCCGAGCGGAGAGTGCAGCACGTCGGCCTGGAATCTCCGAAGTGCGACCCCTGACAACCAAGCTCTCGGATGCGCGCGCCATTATCGCTGCTGTAAATACGATATCCCTGGAATGCGCGTTTTAACAAGCCAGTTACATTTCTTTGCATTCTTAGAGATTATAGTTTTTGTTTTTGTTCATGTTTCTAACAATTGGCCACGTTATTAGTTAGTTTATGGGATAGGAATTCTGCCAGATGACAGGCACTAGGCGCCATTTTCTACTTCATTTGGAAGAGAAAATTATCCAGAAATGAAGATTTGATTGACAGCTGCATGTCGTGATATGATTGGTTGAAATGGGGTAGAAATTTGATAGTACTAGGTGATGTCAGCAAACTGTACATTACTGTTATCAATGAAATCTTGAAAAATGAACTTTTGATGTGAAAAAGTGTGAAAAACTAAAGAAATTAGATTGTTGTGATTTTGTTTGCATACATTATTAAATAGGTGCACTGCATACCCAGGTATAGAAAAGAAAAGTCATTTTTGGGTTCAGCTCGACTTTAAGCATCTCAAGAGAACGGAGACACACGATATTGTTACAGCCATACACAAACATATGCTGTAAGACAAAGCAACAACAATTAAATTGTCACCATTAACTAGTCTGACACGCTGTATACTGAACGTTGCTTTCTTCCATAATCTTGTGAATACTCCATACGACATTAATCGAGAGTGATGGAGCGTGCCACTCATGCACGTAACCGGCGCATCGCGAGTTTGATAGATGATGTCGCGGACACAACCATTAATGCATTGGAATGCGACGTGATATACTACAGTCGCTGATTTCTCTCCGGCAAAATGGTAACTAACGACCATGTCAACAGAAGCCCCATACATCTCGCACACAATGCCCACAATTGGTCGGCTGCCAGGAGGTAAATGAATGAATGAAACTCCAGGAGGCTGTTAATGGACAGAGAGAGGTGTTACACTCAGCATATGCAAGATCATGGGGTAATACATGAGCCAATCAATAGTCCTGGTTAGTTTGCCAATGGACGGTGCCGGGTTACGCTGGACTTAAGTGAGAGGGTGGAGGGGGTGAGGAGGCAGAAGTGATGAGGGTGGCGGTGGTGGGGGGGGGGTGAAGTTTCCCCTGACCACTGACCTAAGGATTAGGTTCTCTAAATCCCAAGTCTAATGAAAACCTTTGGGAATAAACCGTGTTGAAGAACAATGCATTCTTATATTTAATGTTTGCTTAAATTAAAAGCAACTTTGTTTGCTACAAATGTTACTTCTATGATATTACATCTGTGCGACCAACAACAAAAGGTTCCTGGAGGACGTCCTGCAATGCTGCAGGTATTATTAGCAAATAATTGCTCTTCGCGGCAGTGGCTTTTGTATGTTATTGTACTTCCAGTAGCCCAAATAATAGAACGACCCATTCAAACAAAGCATGAAATCACAACTGGCAAGAAATCCACCTGTCACTGGACCGCTGTTAGAACTGCTGTCGCTGTCCGTCACAGTTGGTGCTGATCTTACGCAACCTCGGCTCACATGCTTGTGAAGTGTAAATATTGGGTGAGAGCTGAGGAATGCCGGGCAAAAAAAAAAAGAAAAGAAAAAAAGTCTGAAGCTAGAACACAGGAATGCAGGGCAGAGCCTCCTCAACGAGTCCCTCTGAACTTTTCGCTTTCTAGATTTGGTATTTGGGGCTATACATTTATTTGACCACTGCCCCTCCTCTTTGCATGCATGTTTAAATATACAGTAAAGCCATGAAGTCATCAGGTCCCGACAACATGAAACCTCTCTTTTAACTGCTAAGGGGTGGAGAGGGTAGAGAGAGGAGGAGATAGCCTCCACCCCAGGGCCCAGATCAGATCTATCGATTCTCTGCTTCCTTCCTGTTTCAGATGAGGCATGAAAAAATAAACCGCCCTCTTACGGGTCCCAGACATTCCTTATGCATTTTTAATCAGGCGGGACTGTTAACATAGTTTCAGATGGAGCGATACTACACTGTGCTGGTCTTGATTCAGAGGCTGTTGCGGTTAATAAAACAGTCAAAGGACTCAAGTGAAATCTCGTTAACAATCAGCATGCACCTATAGTCAATTGCAAGGTATATTTTTTCCCCATCGGAGGGAATTGGACAGAGAGCGGCGTGGTAACAGTTAATACATCATGGCAGCCAGATAGGGGGATTCCCTATGGAATAGTACATTGTGGCATATGTAAAAAGTAGTTCATTCCACACTTAGCACGCAGTAACGCTAGGGAGCTGTTTTTTGTTCGGTTTAATGGAAATTTCTAATGGGTCCTTTCAAATCTGTCGAAATGAAATAATGGCACGAACCACCAATTCTCGCAGACAGAAATAGCTTCATAGTTTCATAATTTGGTTTCCCTCCTTATTATAAAGAGACATGTGTGGAGTTTTCTTAGCGCAGCCCTGCCTCCCCCATCCGCTCCCCCGACAACACACACACACACACACACACACACACACACACACACACACACACACACACACACACACACACACACACACACACACACTCACACACACACACACAGCACCTAATATTTAATGGGGTAGTGTTTGCTCCACCGCGCAGAACAATGGTACAAAGCGAGCAGACAAGCAAGACTCATCAGACAGACGTGAAGGTCACCTGCCTTCTCTGTTCTGTCCTGCTCTTACAGGGTCCAGACGGTCCCACAATGGATGCCTCGAAGCAACAGAGGCGCAGCTTTCTGTCTGTCCACTAGGCTGAAAGAGAGCGTCTAGACGCTACTGCATGTAAAGACTATAGGGAGCACTCCAGAATGGATAATATGACCGAGTACCGAGACAGTGTCTGAGATGCCATACACACTCAGATCAGTGACCACTGTGTTTTTTTTCTTTCTCTTCCATGTAAGCCGAAGGGTGATGGGTGTGAAAATGTCCCGCCAGAGCAGCTTAAAATCTCCAATGTTTTGTGCATGTGTGTGTGTGAGTGAGAGAGAGAGAGAGAGAGCATGGGTGTGTGTGTGCGTGTGTGTGTGTGTGTGTGTGTGTGTGTGTGTGTGTGTGTGTGTGTGTGTGCGCGCTCGTGTGTGTGTGTTTTGCCATGCCTACTCATTCTGGCAGTGTTGCAGATCCCCTGCTCCCCTACATAAATCCTGACTCCATCCACCTCTATTCTAAAGCATGAAATATGTGTCCAGGCTCTGAATTTTAGCACAATAAATATTACCAGCTGCCAAAAGAATAACTGTCTAAAATGCATATTCTAAGCAATACACAACGATGACCTCATGCTATGCCTGTGCTGCACATACATAAGAAGGGGCTAAAAATCTGCTTCCCCATATTTCACAATGTATTTTTTTTTTCTTCTTTCAGCGGGGGGGAAATATTATTGTTAAGCTTGTAGCGGGGGAACACAGCGTAAATCATGGTGCTGAACACACACTGGAACATGGAAGCGCAGAAGGACAGAGGCAAGGAGCGATGCATGAAATTACTTCATTAATCTTTCTATGATAGGCTGTCCTTGTTTGGGGCAAACTCTATCAGCTTTAAACGGAGTGGCCCTTCCTGCCTGACACATAGATTACAGTGTTAGTCAGTGCCGCGACGACCGGGGAATGAATGGGAATGCGAGTGGGGGGGAGATGGGGTTGTGTGTGTTAAGTAGTAACAACAACGTGCACATGACACAGCATTGGCACAAATGAAGGTCATCAAAAAATGCATGCGTTCTAAAAAATAAATGGTGTGATTTGTATGCCACTGCAAATAATGTTGTTTTTTATACAGTAAATAGGACACATTGATCAATGTACACTGATAAGGCACATTCATTCTCAGGTCATTTGTTGGTTTAACATTATGAACTAACATCTTTATAGTAGGGATGCACAATATATTGTCATGAAAACCATATCGGTATCGGCCGATGTTAGTAATTTTCTAATATATCGGTATTGGTCCGATGAGCAAAATAACAGCAATCGGATATCGCTGTCAGCCTTATGGGCTTTTCCAATGTGTTGGAAATACAGGAAGATAATGTTTTCAAATTCAGTGTCGATATGTGTTTTTCTGTATGTACAAAATTGTATTATCATACTGTAGAAACTTGTTTTTATACAGATCACATCAACATCGGTAAATATTGGTTATCGGCCATAATAGCAATGCTAATATTGGTTATCGGCCATAATAGCAATGCTAATATTGATTATCGGCCAGAATTTTCACGCGGTGCGTCCCGACATTAGGGCATGTCAAATCTGCACACTTTGCATGCCTTCACGGTCTTTGGCATGTTTGCTCAAAGCTCGCAGTTTCCGTTGTTGCACAAACACACCTGGCTCACCGCCTCTCGGCCATGAATCCCTCCCACTTCTGATTTGGCATTACTGGTGAATGTTGCCACCCCTTACCAGGTTCTGCATGCAAGCAGTTACAGTGCATGCCAGATGTAGTCCCCCCCCCCCCTCTCTCTCTCACACACGCACGCGCACGCACACACACACACACACACACACACACACACACACGAAGACACGAACACACGAACACACACACACACACACACACACACACACACACACACACACACACACACACACACACACAGAACTTCCAGCATATGGCCTCTTCAATGTCATTGCCACAAGGAGAGATTGCATAGATTTCCCACATGGATGATGTCTCCTTACCTGGAGTATCAACCCCCATCTACATACACATCAACCACCTCCAGGAAATTGCTCTCCCTGCAAAGTCAAACACACCCCTAACTGCCTTTAAAAAGACTGGAGATGGAGGCTATGGGGCGGGGGGGGGGGGATAAATGAGTAAAGACTTAAGCCGTCATTGGGAATCGGGGCAGGGGGGGGACTCATGAGGCACAGTTACGATATTGATTTCATAAATAAACAGAGATGGCCATCGATCGTAATGTTATTTTGAATTTCAATTACTGCCCAGAAACATAACCTTCAAACGTCTGCTTCTCCACAGTAATAACATCCACTGATAATCACAAGCGAGTCTTGTCCGCCGCAAATTGGCTTTTCTCCCTTTCTCTTTGCCCCTCCACCCCCCCCCCCCGTCCCAAATGTGCAAATGACACAACTTTGCATTTGCCTAATGGTATTAGGGCATGGGCTGAATTTCAAGTGCGACTCAAGCTGATACAGTAAAGCGCTCCGGTCAATTGACACAATGCAAATGAACGCGCCGGAGAGGAATTAAGTTCACAATGTGAGACCTCGCCGAGCTACGATGAGGGCCCATTAAATTAAACATGGCTAACCCGCACTCCGTGATTAGACGCATTGTGCGAGTGGCGGTAGTGTGTGTGTGTGTCTGTGTTAATTTCACTTGATCAATAAAACAAACTCATTCCAAATTCGAAGAAAGTCCTCTCCGCCTTGCCCACGCCGGAGACCGCCAAACAACAACGCGTTCACGTTTTGAATGGCTGCATGAAAGCGACCATCTACATCCTGATGTATTCCGAGTCCTTGACAGGCTGCCTAAAGGATATATCTATATCAAGAGGGGGGTCACGACATGTAATGAAGTTATTTCTCCTCTCATGCCGTCACACAGCACCACTCTGCCACAGAGCTGGGCTGTACCCTCACAGCCGCCGTCGTCATTAATAAACATGTCACTCTGAACACGGCTGCCATACATGCACAAAACACAAGGATGCGCCTAAACTAGAGATGTTCCGATAACATTTTTCTTTGCCGATACCGATTCCGATACCTGAACTAGCGTATTGGTCATGTATCGGCCGACGCAGAGTACTGCTCCGATACCAGTGCGTTCAAAAATATACAAATATTATTATTATTTGAACTGCTGTATACTAGGCCTACTAACCCTGTATGGCTGTGATTATGATTGTTTGCTATCATTGTTGTAATGTTGTATGGCCTGGCTCAGGTTAAACCCTTTGATTTCTGGGGAAAACTGGCGAAACTACTTTTTTCCAGGGCTAATGACGTGCTACCGGATCCGTGCTCACCGATACCCGATCCAGCATTTTAGGCAGTATCGGAGGCATTTCCAATACTGGTATCGGTATCGGAAAACAATCCTAGCTTAACCGTTTTCTTTTTCGCTTCCGGTGATTGTTTTTCTTCAACTTCATTATTAAGAAAGTCTATAAAGGGCTTTAAAAGTAGAGTTGAAGGGAAGCAGCATGTTTGCTCCCCCCCACTATGTGAACACAGCCCAGCACTTGTTCACCACCTGCTCCCTCCATCCGTCAGTAGACTCAGAGGTTCTCTTGGCTTCTGGTTACTTAGATAGACCAGTCGCGCTCGATGTGACCGGTTTAACGAGGCACCCCCTGTGGGATCTTGTTTTCATGCATTCCGTCCATTCTGGCACAAATATGGCAGTGTCATTGACAATGCAGTGGTTTTGCCCATGCGGTGGTTTTTCCCATGCAGTGGTTTTGCCCATGCGGTGCTTTTTCCCATGAAGTGGGTGCAGGAAGGAGTGCTGGACGTTGTGGTAGCAGTGCAGCACTGCACCAAGTTTGGCCACTCACTCACTGCCAGCTGCAGAGTGACGTGAGAGGCTGCGAGACGCCGGCGGTCACAAGTGACAAACCCAGATTGCAGATTTCCGCTAATGTCACCGTGACTGGACATGTTTTCGAGCGATAAAAGCGCTTTCGGATCTTTTTGAAATTCAATGTAACAATGTAACAATCACACATGTACAAAGATCCTGTGACTGTTAGGCAAAAAGTGTTTGGAATTGAGCAAAAACAATAACAGCAGCAACTACCACACAGATAAAACAGGAATTGTTTCTCTACCAACCCACAAAATATCATATTAACCGTTACACTTTAACATGACTACCACTACTGTACATCCTGTTTGTCAAAGCCATCTCTCATTGATGCTGGTATTGGATTTTTACTCTTATATTATGGCTGTTTACAGTGCAAATACTGAACTTTGGCACAACGCAATATATGTCAGTGAGATCCATTTCAGCTGGTGAAGACATGGACGACCTCAAGTTACATACTATAAGGCCTGCAATCGTCTGGATACTGTATGCTCGGGGTATTAATATCTATCTATTAATTAATAAACATGTTACATTGCTTTTCAGAATTTGCACATTTAAAACACATTTTCTGGATTGATTTAATGCTATGAGATGCACAGAAAAAATACAGAAGAACAATTAAAGGTAAATTTAATCAGACCTGAGCCTCTTTGTCTAAAATTCGACTTTACTCTTAGTTCCTGACACCAGCATATCCTCAAGAAAGACAGCAGTGTCGTCGCACTCATTAATCTCTTGCAAACAGGGCAACCCACTCAGTGTGTGTGTGTGTGTGTGTGTGTGTGTGTGTGTGTGTGTTGTTTTGCTATTATTGACACCGTATAATATTTGGGAATATTTTCTCAGATGCATTATGATCATTATGCCTTATAAAGCATAACTAGCCTAATAAATGCCAAGTAAATGTCCTCCGATTCTAGACGAGATGATCTGATTCTCTTAACAGGTGTTTCCATGATATGGCACCGCTAAAATCGGACACCAGGTCAGTGTGTAATTCCATGGTCTCATCCGTGGGTGCGCACCCGTTGTGTGTGTGTGTGTGTGTGTGTGTGTGTGTGTGTGTGTGTGTGTGTGGCCACCACGGGTGCCTATGCATTGCTGTGTGTTTGCTTGGCGAGGGCACCTCCATGTGAACACCAGGTGGGACAAGAGAATAAATATAAAATGCGAATAAAATGCGGCATGGGTCTGAGTGAATGGAGCAAACTGAACATAAACTGCAGTCACCATTGTCACGGCAAATCATATTGAAAATATCAACATGTCACAGAGACATAGTGGGAGATCTATGGCTGACTCTCTTGAGATTAGCACACAATGACTTGTTGAATATGTAAAGAAGAATAACGTGGTTGGATTAATAATTAAGATTTAAAATTCCATGTGACCAGAGTTCTGGTCATGAATAAGTACATAAGTACATAATAAGTACTTTTTTATTTTAAGCTAGGCTAGATCCCCAAAATTCTCAAGTGGACTGACTGAATCCAGTGGAGGTCCCTGCAGATGGTCCAGGCTCACAACACACTCTGGTCCAGTCTTTCTCCTCTAATCCCTGCTGACAGTTGTGGGGACTTTTGGTTTTTGGTTACAGACCAGTCCCAGTTTTGTTCAAATCTGGCTCGAGAAACACTAACATTTTGTTAAAATAAACTCACTAATTCTTCAAATTAGACTACAATAGTATCAAAATGAAGATTGTCTCTTGCAGTGGTGGAATTGTTCTGTCTGTCATGGCTCAACATGCAGGTGGAGGAAACACTACTGGAGTGAAAACCTTTTAAATTAAAACATAAAACACCTTTGGACTCATTTATAACACAGAGTCACTTAAAATCATCCTTGACATGCATTCTTCCATGAGGACAAAATAGATCTGAGACCGATAAATATATATATATACAGTATATATTTTAACGCAGACAAAACGATTCCTAGCACTAATCTGAGAAGCCTGATTAGCACGAGATAGTTTGCTGGTAGTAGAACTTCTTCCCCATCCCCCTTCAGGAGAGCTGTAGCGTGAGAAGTGGCCATGACAGCCTGCAGACCTCTTGCCCTCACTAATAGGTTGGTAGTCGGGGCCAAAACCACCCCTGGGGTTAATGCCATTCCCCGAGGCCAAACCTACCTAAGCACAGCTTTACCTAGACCCAAAGACACACAATCATACACCATTTAGAGTACATTTATAACTATATGCATTTCAGGTGACACACTGTTCAACCACCTGGGTGATAATACTGCAATCTAAAGATTTTTCTTTTCTTTTATGTAAATTGTGATATACTGTAGCTAGAGAGCGAATGTTCAGTAATCGTTTAAACGTAACATTTTAACAACTAAGAAAACGGTATTAATTTGTTTCTAGAAACAGCTAGAATGAGGATAGGTGTAAAAAGCCAGTATTTGCAGAGCGAGGTGTTTTGGGGGTAATGGCCATGTTCCAGGTGATATTGCAGCGTGGACACATTGCCATATCAAGTGCTGCCCATCACATGGGACACAGACCCAACTGTCCCGCAAGAAACTGAGTGCCACACTGGATCAAACGTTCACATTCACATGTAGCCAACTGCATCTACACCTACACACACACACACACACACACACACACACACACTTCATACATGCAGGAGCTAACATACGCAGGAGCTAACATACACAGTCACACAGTCACACACACACACACACACACACACACACACACACACACACACACACACACACACACACACACACACACACACACACACACACACACACACACACACACACACACGTACAAACTCACACATTCTGTACCTGCCTCAGGGTCACCACACTTTAAGTACAGTTTATTGTTTAACTTTCTTTCAACTTCAAAGTTTTTTTTTAAACATGTGATAAGCAATAAAATAACTTTATCCTGTCTAAATTCAACTGGTGCTTTATGCTATTTTACAGCATTTAGTCTCTGGAATTGATGATTATGCAAAAAATAAGTGACCTGGGTTGTGGGACTTTTTTCCCTACTGCACTGCAATTTGCACAGGAATTGTAATATTGAATATCAAAGCTGTGAAAAGACAAGACATGGAACTGATCTATTTAAACACATTAAAATGGAATGAAATCCAGCTCAATTACAAATTCTCTCCTATACAAAACAGTGATACTATAAACACTTGGGCTTAAGCTTTATGCCAATTTCTGTCCATTCATTTAGAAATATTGTTTTGAATGAATGAGTGTGATGCTGCATTTTGAACACTGTGCAAGTGTGCATAATGTTAATTTTACATACCGTCTTTCACTGGTGTGTAGGCTACTGTTTGAAAACAGTTTGAATACCGTAGTTGACATAGTGTCTCACTTACAGTATAATCCTGATTGTTATTGCAACATAATTTTCTCTAGTCTGTGTGACAATACAAAAGCTAAACCACGTAAAAAAAAAAGGGGACAGGACAATCAACAACACCTACATGTTTAATGTCGTATGGATACAGAAAAATACTGAGTAGAGTATGGCAAAACATATACAATCTAGAGCTACAATTCTCCCCAGACCTTTCATATAAAACCAATTAGCCTACTTTCATATGTAACTGAGATCATTTAGCTGTCAGTCAGTCTCTCCTTTATACGCAGCAATAAGCTAATCTTATTTTTTAAGAGCTTCTCCCTGACACATAGCATGGCAGAAAGAGTTTCACTGCAGTTATAAACTGTATACAATTATGATACACTTGTTTAATATCGCGCACAACAGGTTTTCCTGCGTGTGCGATGTGCAGGGAGCCTCTCAGAGCTTTTTAAGCACATTTGCATTGGCTTACAGTCCTGTAAAAAGTGCTAAGCAGGTTAAACCTTTCCAATCCCATCTCCAGCTCAGCATTAAGAGGATCCCACCGAAGAGAAACCTCATCAAGTCATATTTAGTTGAAAGAAAGGGCCGCTTTCCAGGCATGCAAGCAGTCTAGCAGTGTCGTAGCGTGGGTGTTCTATAAATGTCAGTATTTCTTCAACTTGACATGCCCTAAGTTAATGCAGGCTGATAAATCACTGCAAATAGGAACTTTATATTGTTTTGAATTTGATTTAGTGTGCTTCTGTTTGGCCTGAAAACGCATACAGGCACACACACCTGATTCAGTTCTGGTGCACCACTTTATTCATTTTCAATGAGAATAAACAGCATTTTCTTTAACTTAGTGCCAGTTTGGAGGTTATTATTCCTGACTATCAATATTAATTTTAAAATCAGCATTACTTCATCGTGCAGGGCAGAAAAAGTAAATTTAAGTGTAAAAACACAATACCCATAAACATATTAATTAATTATGTGGCTACCAATTTATTATTGATAATAAAATAACAGATCAAATCTGTCCCACCACATACACTCTGTCCCCCTCTTCCCCTATTACAATCACACACTGTCTCATGCACGCACGCACGCACGCACACACACACACACACACACACACACACACACACACACACACACACACACACACACACACACACACACACACACACACACACACACACACACACACACACACACACACAGCTATAATCACAGCTTTCTTTACATGGGCC
>NC_139630.1:50752562-50875062 GCF_964638095.1 Poromitra crassiceps | reverse complement strand
AATACATGTGAATTCCATTTTATATACTGACTTCCTTATTTCTCTCAGGCAATAAGTTTGATGCAACTGGCAGGGAGTTGCCAAGAAGTGTTTGAATTAATGACTAAGGAGCAATACAGTTTGCACGGGAATTGATAGCTATAAACTTTTATTTGACATAATTTTACCATTGGTTTTTATGAACTCATCACATGACCTTTCATTAAAGACCATTTAATTAAATTACTAATAGTTACTAAGAAGGCTATGCAATGGGAGAAATAAGCTAAAATGTCATGTAAAATGTCTCCTTTAAATTAAAATACACTTAGTTAATGTTCCCTCTCATTTCAATGTATCTGAGAATTAAGATGTGGTTTACCTGCAGCTCTTAATTTCAGTACAATATGAAACATGACTGTTACAAGTTAACAAGAGTTTGAAACATCAGATCTTCTTATTTTACAGAGCTTCATGAGTGACCGGATTGTGTTACCAGTCATTTCAAGCAATTTCCCCTTAGTTCAACAGAATGCTTAATGAGGACAAACAACTGCTAAAGTGATCCATATCTGTCACATCTCCTATCTGGTATAAAGCCCTGTAAACAAAAATGTGATTATTTGAGGTGCATTTGATACCTGAGATTCTTGTTTACTTGTTGTTATTAAACCAACAATATATTTCACACTGCAGTAGAGCAAAATGTAATTTACAGCTCTATCCTCAAAGGAACACAGACACATGGCTGCAAGAACACCTGAAAATAAGATATTAAGAGTATGATAATGTAACGACATTGCATTATATACCCCCTTTTTTTATCTATCCATCTTATTATTATATTAGATATAAATTTGGCAATGTGGGCAATCTCTCTGTTTCAATTTCTGTCCCATTGATAATGTCATCGGTGATGTCATAAATCACTGATGATGTCATAAGAGAAAAATACATCACTATTTACTGTAATGCAGCCTTTAAAACCAGAAAAAGACAGACTTACAGTACAGTATGCCATATCAAGACCATATCTACTGTAGTCTCATCACGATATTGATATAATATCGATATATTGCCCATCCCTACCATACAGATAAAACCCTCAAATTAAAGCTGGAAGCTTTAACTGCAAAGGCAAATATAACTGCATCCACACACAGCAAGCCATAACATCCAACATGCATCTTCATCTGACCACCTACACAAAGCTCACTAAACAGAATCTTACAGATGCATCATTTACACACGCCCCTTACACAAAGCTCACTAAACAGAATCTTACAGATGCATCATTTGCACATGTCCCTTTCCATGCCACACACACACACACACTTGTTTGCCTGCTCTGCTGGAGGAGTGTGGAGAGGGATAATTACTATCGCCACAGGGCTGCATTCATCAGCTGGGTGCATGTGTTGGGTTTCCCCTCCCCTCCTCGGGCCACGCCGACCGACTGTGTCCCCGCGACGAGACGGGCCGGCGAAAGGGGGCCACAGTCGCCCCGCTGCCAATTCACGCTGGGTTAATAAATGCTATTAGCCTCCATCTCTAGCCCCTTCATTTCTCATTGAACCCAGGACGCTTCAAACAAAAGCACATCAGCGCTGGTGTTAATCGGGGACTCATAGCAGGACTCAGATATCTTGATTGAGAGCACTGGACTCACACTATGAGGGAATGTTGGAGAGACGCACCTGTTTTCCCTGTGACACTGCTCAGCTCCGTCATGTGACACTGCTCAGCTCCGTCATGTGACACTGCTCAGCTCCGTCATGTGGAATTTTCAAGCAGTCGATTTCCACAATCGATCACTTTAGTGGGAGTGGGATTTGATATCATTAACAGCCAGCAGCAAGCAAAATACTTCCAAAATGCTATTGTGGAATATCAATGTGTTTAATTTTCAACTGCTTTGCGTACATTCATTGTAATTGTATTTAGGGTAGGAGTCAATATTATTGTCGGTTGAGAAGTCTTCATCAGAGCCATAGTTTAATCCAGTGTAAAGAATGCAATGTTACTTTCTGATCATTAGTAGAATTTGTGCGCCTCGCGTGCTCATTTGTGGCGTGCCGCCTGTAGCTCGCAAGGTTCGCGTGCTCAAAGCACATGTGCAGTTGAGCAATTTTGAACACCGCACATTGAATTTATAGTAGTTAGATTATGAAAGAAAAACCTCAAACCTTTGAGCAATTTGCAGAATGTAGTTGACTTTCATTAGTTTGACAATGTGTTATCCTGTTTGGCTCAACGGGTAGAATGTGGCACTAATTCCCATTCATTAAAAAAATAAAAAAATCATGGTAGTGTAAGACACTTTGGATAAAGGCATTTACGGCACATATTATGTTAAGGGGATTTTTCTATGCTAAGATGGACCTGGGTGGAACTATGAACTAAGGAAATCCTGTGATTCAAATGGTTTACACACAATGTTTAATCCCATCAAATATAAATCAAATCAATTGTATCCCTGGCTCTATTTTTAAATGCTTTCTATCTTGACACCAGTCAGATCCTTGGCCACTGCTCTACGTCACCTGTATGAACCAAGAGGCTCTCCATGGATTCACCTCTAAAACCAAGCCATGTTGTGTCATTGCCCTCCAGAAAAAAGATCAATACATTCATCCCAAGTTCATTCCAATAAGATAGCTGGCTAAAACTGTCCTCATGGTGTCAGCTCTTTAAGCTCCATGATGCTCGTGCGTACGTAGCAAGGCTGCTGTGTCCAGACCAGGGCCGTGCACAGACCTGTAGAGGGGCAGGTGCTCAATATTAAAAGGGGCACATGCAGACCAAACTAACTTGCAAAAGTATTTTTGAGTACCACAACAGTGTAACGCTTAGTTGACATGCTTTCACACCACTTCGTGATTCAACATATAAATTGGCTATGAAGAAAATAATACAAGAATCATATGTGCTTTAGAAGAATTCCATTAAACTTCTACCTCATCTCTCCCTACCAGACACCCAATTGTTGCCCTTTTTAGGTGGGGGGGCAGGGGATGGGGTGAGATAGATAGCAGGTCAACAGTATATGCCACATAGAAGTGGTACACATCATCTGAAAGCTGGAAACCTGAACATTAATTTGAGATGCATGGTTTGGGTATCAAAAACATTTGACATTTGGCGTTTTCTGCAAGAATTGCATTTTTCGGCAATTGGGTGGCGGGCACTCAGAAACCCCCTTATTATCAATGTACCAAGGAAGGAAAGCAAGACATCCCCTGAATGTCCGAGCACTCTAGTTTGTGGTTGTAAAGTTTCATTAGGCTGTGAATATCTTAGAGGTCACAATAGGTCGTTTTGTAGTGAGGTCAAGTAAAAAAAAACGTCTCACGATGGTCTCATGAAATGCTAGATACAATGGGCTACAATGGGGACTAACATCATCACACATGAATATGATTGGGCTCATTGAATCCACAGGAGTCTCAGCTTTCCAGTCATGACCAATTTATGCAATTCCAAGACTGTTGAGGGACCCCAGTATGCAGAAATATTCAAATCGAATGGTTTTTGACCAAAACTGCATGGCATTAGCATAGAATGGGCATGTCTGTAAAGCAGAGACTGGTGGGTAGGTACCTATAGAACCCATTCTCCTTCAGATATCTTGAGGTGAGAGGTCAAGGAACCCCTTTGAAAATGGCAATGGCTGGGTTTCCCAAAAGCTTCTTTGCGCTAAGAAGCTAATTCAACCCTTCTTAAGGCCCCCTTAAGAAGCAAACGCGTTTCCCAATTGCTTCTTTACGAAGGCATGCGTTTCCCAAAAGCTTCTTAGCGCTAAGAAGCTTCTTTGACCCTTCTTAAGGCTCCCATAAGAAGCCAACGCGTTTCCCGATTGCTTCTTAGCCTAAAATTATCTTCCAATTATCCTCTGTTAAGAAGGCTGCGTTTCCCAAAAGCTTCTTAGCGCTAAGATGATCTTTCGTTAAGAAGGTTTTGTAAGAAGGGTCTGGAGCCTTCTTAACACCTTCTTAATGACAAAACACTGGCAGATCCAGCCGCGTCAGGCAAAAGGAGATACTTGTGTCCACTGTTCCTCTTGTGTTTTTCCCTTTTTCCTTTCTTTCATGTACCCTTTAGTGTTTAAAATTAGGGAACACTTGAAAATCTTCCCTGTATGTATGGTTACTTGTGTTTTAAATGTTTTACCGTAGGCTATATTCCTCTAATCAGAATGGATTCCTTTTATAATGTTGTGGATTTATATAGCACCTTTCACAGAACCCAAGGTCGCTTAAATTCTGTAGTGTTTCTTTGTTTTGTTGTATGCTGTGTATATAAAGCAATTTGAACTGCAGTCCATGTCTGAAATAAATAATGTTTAATAAAGTTTAACATGACCATGATTAGGTGTTAACAGTGTTTCTCAACCACTGAGTCGTGGCCCACTGCTGGGCTCAGAGTGCCATCAAGTGAGCCGCTCCAGTTAAGATGCTTCTTAAGAGCCTTCTATTTTTTTTATTTTTCTCGACTGTTAAGAAGGCGTTTGGGAAACACTTCTTTGGAGCCTTCTTAACTCCTTAAGAAGCTTCTTAACTCTTAAGAAGCTTCTTTGTTGGGAAACTCAGCCAATGTCAGTTATTCCCTCGCCATGGTTGATAGCTACCAATGGATGCCTGTTATGTCTTTTAGTTTCATAACATGACACCAGTATCTTCACTAGCCTTAAAAATCAGCCCGCTACAGATGTCAGCCGCGGTCACGAGGAATATGTAGGAGTATGTAAAGGACATCACAGGGCAAAAGGGCAGGTGCTCGAACACCTTACGTGTTGTGTGTGTGTGTGTGTGTGTGTGTGTGTGTGTGTGTGTGTGTGTGTGTGTGTGTCTGTGTGTGTGTAGTTATGTTCCTCACTACTTGCTGTAAGCTCGTCAAAATGTCTGAAAAATGTGCGTTCACTGAATTCACGTCATGGAGCTGGTGGCTGGGCTCCCATACCTACTTCTCAACACCCACAGGGTAACAGTAACTCTTCAATTACTAGCTCCACTGTCTGGAATGGTTAAGTTGAGTACAAAACTTCATATTTCAAATGAATGTCTGATAAGGAAATTATCCCCCCTTAGCTTGTGAAGGTCCCAGGATAAAATAGACGGTATCTGTATAAATTACCTCCATGGGCAGGGGGCTTCTCAAAATACTTCAACTGAGTCATGGCAAATCCTGAGGAACAATAGTCATCTAGATCATGGTTTAAGTCGGTGATATTATGAACAGTTTTATTAACAGTTTGTTCTGTAAGTGAGAGAAGACCATGCAGTCACCGATGGATTTTAAATTGCGAGCGTCGCAACATGTTTACACGGCGCCGATCGAAGCGGCACTTAGAATACTCATAAGAAACAAACATGTAAAGCAGCCTCCACTGGCAGTAAATATAATTTATGAAGAGAGAGGCTTGGTATTCCAGACTTGGCTCCCCTAAGATCCGGGGATGACTTTCACTTAGTCTCACCTCTCCATCCAGCCGGGGTCACCCCTGTTGGTATAGCAAGCACAGCAGTCACACTGCTCCACCATGCGCGCAGATTGCTTACTAGAAGCGCCTGGAACCTTTCATATTTGCCAGTCAGCATTTTTACAGGATAATTTTGGCAGCCTTTAAGGATATCGCTGCCTTAATAGAGGATAAAAATAAACGGCTGGTGGAAGGGCTATATCAGGCCGGTATAATCTTGTATTCTACACTGTGTGCAGCTAAACGTCTGGCTCGGGCTCCATTCAATGAGATTAAACTTCTCCGCGGGTTGATTCCAAGAGACCATTTGTCCTATTTTTAAAACCAGAAAGAGTGTTTTTGAGCCAAGTGAATCTGAGAAGGCCAGTTAAATTGATTAAAAATACTATATGGTGTAAATAGCATTATAGAACCGCTTGGAAGAGTGTCTTTGGTCTATATCCCATTGAACGATTCTGGTCAGCAGATTTGTAGAGATGGTTTGTCAGATTCAGTTCGTATGTGGATTGAACATGTGCACATGTTTGTATAGAGGGTATGCACACCCACTGGAACACGCCCCCTCAATCGGGAATGAGTGTCAAAATGAATGTCAAGTTCCTCCCTGAGCAGCAGGTGTCAGTTATCTAGGCTGATTACTGCATTCAAGCTCAGTCTTGCTGTGACTCAGTGGGCGTGACCCCACAGTGACCTCTGCCTCTGTGACATCACATGCATACCCTCTATTGTGTGTGTGTGTGTGTGTGTGTGTGTGTGTGTGTGTGTGTGTGTGCGTGTGTGTGTAGCAGCTACGTGCACACATGTACATGTGTGTCTTGTGTGTGCACATGGGTATGGGTGCCGGGGTTTGTGTAGTGATGCTGGTGTGACTGACTGCTGTGTAAGTAAGCTTGTCAAAATGTCTCAAAGACGAGAACAGCTTAATTCAATCAGCGTTCCCGCTTTCAAGACCACGAGGGAGCCGGCTAATGGTGTTAGAAACTTGAAGAAGTTGGGAAAACAAGCTTGAGGAAGTTCTCGCTACCTGGGAAAGAAGTCTGTTCCTCGAGGACTTCCTATACTCTATGATAGTAAAAGCTCCAGTCTTCTGGGCCTTGTTGCCTCTCTGTTAAGCTCAAATGCTGGATTTTAGTTTGTGCTCCTCCCATGAGAGGCAGAGCTTTGCAGAAGTTAGAGGAGGGTTAGAAGAAGTTCAGCGGAAATGTTTTTCGAGTACCGAGCCAACTTTTTAATAAAAGATAAGAAATGTGGATCGAGATGTTCTGCAGAAACATGTTTTGGAACTGAGTGGATAGGGAGTTGGAGAGTATACACTATACAGGTTTGGTTAAGCATGGGGGGAAAAAGTACTCCCCCTTCTAAATAGGCATCCTGTGGGCATACCCTTTAGGGATTTAAGAGAAAGAGATGCATTTTTTTGGGAAGGATCTTGGGAAAACCTGCCAGTGACGGTGTGTGTCTATGACAATACCGTGCAGTGAAAACCTGCCTGTCTGGATGGCGTTCACCTCGTTTGTTTAACGCGCCCTTCCCCCCTTCTCCGACATTCACCCGCATTAAGGCCATGATTGTGTCTCCCTCTCATTTTCTCCCTCGTTATGCATTTAATGTTTCCAATTTGCCGTCATCACAGAAAAACGCCACAAGAAGCTATAAATTCTTTTCTAATTCCAAATAATTAGGATTACACGGACCAGTGGTTTTCAATCAGCGAGATCATCTCAATGATAGATGGTAGGATAACTGGTCATTGCCGAGACATAAATATTGTGTCGTTCAATTAATCTGGTCTAATGAGGTGTCAAAGCTGCCAGTCATCCATCAAATACAATTAGGAATAAACACATATGCATGGAGATGGGTAATTAATAATTAGCAAAGCAAGAAAACAGTGTTGGTTTCAGTGGCCACATTCACAGAGCAATTCACCACAGCACTTTCTTCATTCAATTTTTCAAGTGAGTGAGACAATGCCACACCATTGGAATTTGAATCCATTTGTAGCTGTTTTTGTGTCTGTTGTTATGAGCCATAAAGGGATGGTGAGAAATCCCATTAAATAAACAAACAGTTTAAGAAAATCTAAGGCCGTCTCTCCCGGTCCGTTTCATCTAAATGAGCTACTGTAGCTAAAAACAAAAATAAGAGCACTTATTTTAAGAGTGCTACTAAAACTTAATGATGGATAGAGTTCTTTTCTGGACCAAAAAAGAAGTAAACATTCATTCTAGAACTTGGGAATTGGGGACTGCCATCAACAGTTTGTCTTCATCTCTCTCTCGCTAAGGCCCACAAGGCTCATTGTACTAAAATAGACATTTCATACAGAGTGTTAGTTCATTGTCTTCCATTTTCTGGAGGCAGTCAAGCATTCTGACATGGCTTTAAGTGCCGTACTGCCCACAAGTATGATGGAAGAAATAATGTATTGTGCTAAGTTCAACATGTCCCCCTGTCAAAGGTCTTCATCACAATCTGTAGCACAGAGGAAGATATATTTGTGACCCACTTCTTGTGTAGCCTCATGGCGAAGGGTCTTGCCTATTAAGCCCCATTGGGTGTCAAACCAAAGTTGACACCTGTCAAACAGCAGCGGTGGAGCTGCTCTGCCTTTGACACGGCACAATTATAAACCCTAACCTCTTGGACTTTGGTCATGCTCGTTGAAACCCGAAACACAACATCTAGAGGGACAGAAATCAGACATCCACAATGCTGTCAAAGTAGGATAATATTTCAAAGTTAAAGAATTATTTTTGCGCTCTGAATATGAAGGTCTATTAAAACTAGGCCACCTATGTTGTAGAAATGTGTTGATTAAAAAGAAAATCAGTGCTCTATGGCCAGAGACAATTTAAAAACCGCTCTTCTAGAGCATGCAAGTGATACGTTCATGGCCCATAGGAAAGGTAGCAGCTCTGTGCTACCCCACTGTCGAGGTGCCCAACCAACGACCAGCAACACCGACCACACGATCTGGCTAGCCAAGAAAACGAGGACGAACACCAACCACAGCCACCCAGAACCTCCACAGACCAGCACGGACCACACACAGTACCACCTCAACACAGAAACAACACCACAGGGGCTGCTTTGTTAGCCTGGCTGGCTCATTTGGACCAGGAAGCAGCCGGGAAGCGAACGTGGCGCTCCCGTTTCAGGCAACACGGAGGGAAGTTAAACATTGTTCATTTGTATATATCTCACACCTATATAATAGCTCGGGCGGGCGCTCCGCTCGGCGTGGCACACATTTGCCCAACTGCGTATGCTCAGAACGGCGTGCGGAGCGTGGCGCTAGAAGCGTGCGATATTTCTAGTACTACTGATTTTGTAATGATACAAAGCTGGTTGGAAATTCTGCCCTTTAATCAAGTAAGGAATTGAGCAAAAGCAATACATAAAATGGGCTATATTTTGTGCCTCATGTCTGTGTGCTATGTTCTTAATATAGAATAGCTAATGCTAAGAAATTATGCAAATCATTAAAATCCCTGTAGACAGTCGCTTTTCAAAACCGGTTTTAATTTGGAACAACCTTGCAGTATCATGACTGCACAGATTTATTAGAACAGGAGGCCAAGGTGGGAGTCAAACACTACTATAAGTAGCCCTTACGCCGGCTGTTCTGTTCCACCCACTGAAGTATACAAGACGTTAAAAAGTTTCTCTCAACCTTCTTTCCCCTAAAACTCAATTTTCTCCTCACCTCCTAACTGATGATGCTGGAGACACGTGACAGTAGAGAACTTGGTGGTATTGCCTTCCTGATGTAAGAGTCTACATAACAGGCCAGAAGCACCAAGACACCCTGACGGGTCGCTGCAGCTGCAGCTGGAGCAGCAGCAGTAGCAGCAGCAGCAATGAGGCAATTACCCAGAGGCATCGGGGCGAAAGACAGGAAGGAAATCAATACATAATTTCAGCGTTTCAGAGGGCGTTTGCTTCAACTCAGTCCATGTCTCAATTCATCGAGTCTGAGTTTGTTTTGAAGTTAATCTCATTTGTATTTGATATTGTACAATGAACTTATTAAAAATGATCATGATTGACCTATCATTTACCTATAACGCATGTATTAATGATTGACCTATAATGCCTTTATCTCTTGTTATATAAGGCAGGTTCATGTGGATAAATGCTAATGCAGCTGGAATTTGAATCTCTTGAGTGTGAGGTCTAGCATTAATAAGGACTGACAGCATTATTCCCATGAATTTGGGGATTGAAAAAACGGATTCTAAATTCACAAAAAAATACAGACACTGGGTGCACTGTAGCGTTGCATAATTTTGGGAGGAACTCACTTCATTTGACCCCGGGTTAAGTGTCAGATTCATCTGCTCCTTATGGCACAGGCGTGTGCTGGAAGTTCACGCAAAGTTCATGCCTACCACACAATGCCATGTGGTGCCCCATCATGATGGGCAACGCCTGGCTGCCCAGCACTGAGATGCCATGGTTAAGTGACAGCAGCCAGACACAAAGATGAAACAAATCAATAGTGGCGTCTCCTGGAGAAGACCAGGCCACGGCACAACATGATAATTCCACCCATGACCACAAATCCACTCAACCGTTGTGGCTACCCCCAGAGAGGCGCTTGTTAAAATGAATGTAGGTTATAATGATTGAATAATCGCTTACTAAATTAGAATAGACAATATCGTGTGGCTGTGTGCTGGTTGTAAGAGCGCACTGGTTCGGGCGTCCGGGTAGATTCCCTGCCTACCAACACGAGGGTCGCAGGTTCGTATCCCCGTGTTACCTCCAGGTTGGTCGGGCGTCCATACAGGCACGATTGGCTGTGCCTGAGGTGGGAAGCCAGATGGGGGTATGTGTCCAGGTCGCTGCACTAGCGCCTCCTCTGGCCGGCCGGGGCAGCATGGGGATAAATTGGCCAAGTATAATTGGGGAGAAAATGGGGGGAAGAATCAAAAAAAAAGAGCACTCTGGTCCGTCTCCTCTGACTCATAAGGCTGGAACACATCAAGCCCACTTCAAAGGACTAGCTAGCGGCAATGAAGGCAGACTCTTTGTCGGAGTCAAAAAGATGCACTTGAACACATCGCAAAGAATACAGCTGAAACAGTTTCCTAATATAGCTACTTCTAATCAAGAATATGTCTGATAAAAAGTTGCAAATGGCACTGGTGTTGTCGGCCCTGGCCTGCTCTTTAGCTTGAAGAAGAAAGGACGAAGCGGAGGGAGAGAAATAATGGGTGATAGCATACACCGACAGGCTCAAGGGGCTTTCCGAAAGGCCACGTCGTTGTGAAAATATTAGTGTATTGGAATTATGAGATGAAGTTGGAAAATAAAAACGTTTTGTGCATGCCTTTTCTGACCAGCCAATCAGAGTGATTTCTCCCACCGACCGCCCGACGCCGAGTTGAATCGGCCAAAAACGCCACAAGTCGTCCAAAAGGACGACTAGAGCCGACAGTGCGGACGGGGACACACCTCAAACACCAGTGCGACAGACGCTCACTGACAGCCCAGACATCGCAGACGGCCAAACGTCGCCTGTATGGGTCAGGGGTTATAGGAGCACAAGAGACCTATGGCCCAGGATGATTGTTCAACACAGTGATAGACCTTCTTCCATTACCTGGCGATTATACAGCCTGCAAAAACTTCAGGCGTCATTTCCTTACAAAATAGTAAAAAGACCCATTGTTAGGATTAGATATGGCTAACTTTCATGTTGTGGATTTGAATATGAAAAGGAGAGGGGTGGGGAGTGCCGGGAGCCCGAGGGACCCAAACACAGACTTCCTCTAAAATGCTAATCGTTAGCTAATTGAAGGTATGTTCTTTGTCTGCTCTGCGTTTTGGAGGGTCCCTTCTATGGACCTAGCGAGCACAAGGTAGCAGCAGGGCTTTCAGAAGTTCTTGTATTTGACTGCTGCTGCACCGGGGTGCCAGTGGATTTAGCTGCTTTTAAGTTACAGTAAGTTACTGGCGACGCACGAACATATCCACCCACGTGCATGCAGACACGCGCGCACACGCACACACACACACATACACACACACACGCACGCCCATGCGTACCTACCCACCCAGCACACATACACAAATACACACACACACACACACACACGCACGCACACACACACACAAACACTAATGCGTGTACATACCAAACATTTGCATTTCAAAACAGCATAACTGCCCAGGGCGGTGGCAGGGGGACTGTGGCCTCAGGATTCCCCGAGAGCGCCTACCTGTGAAGTTCTGAATCCTGAGTCTAGACTCAACCATACGCTATCTCCTCTCTCACACAACAAGCACATCCCCATCCTGAGCAATAGGCAGGTAGAGTGCTAATTACACCATTACAGACAGACTTCGTGTTGCATTTCAGACAATAGCCATTGAAAGCATCCTCTTTCTGTAAATAGCTTTTCTCTTTCTCTTCCTTCAGGGAGAATCATTAATTACCTGAAATGGTTAAGCTCAATTATTTGTGCATTTTATGTTCAAGGTGACTAGATGGAAATGTCGCTTAGGCATAAGCGAGCGACTGCTTAGGGCCCCCACCTGCTAAGGACCCCCCAAGAGTGGCTGAAATATGCCAATGGTAATCATATAAAAACACAATATTGTGTTGTGCTGGCTAGCTATTAGCTAATACTGGTTTAATACATTCATTCTGGTGTCACATTCATGCCCACTTTTGATGCGAACTCAGTCAGACTAACGTTAGGTTACAGTCCTCTCCTCTGCGTTTATTGCAGCAAAAAAGTAATGTCCCAAAAAAGGACGTATCCTTCTGAAGCAGAGAAAATTAAGGAAACAGGAGATGAGAAAAAACGTAAAGATAAAAGTATGTTTGCATTACAGGTGGGTGTCTGGGCGATAGATTTACAGTAGGTTTGCGAATTATAGTTAATAATATCGGCGGTAGCCTATACCGAGGCGGAGGGGGGGCCCCCCGAATCAACTTCTGCTGACGGCCCCATAAAGGATTGTGCTGGCCCTGAGACAGAGACAGAGACAGCATGTTAAAAGCTTTGTTTTCCATGTGAACATGTGGCTTCCTTTTCTCATGGCCGCTGCAGCAGCTGGATGTTCTCGCACCTCCGAGCCACATTGTGGGCAGTCCGAGGCGGACAGTTATAAAGGAGTGATGGAGGAAGCAGAGGTGATGCTGAGTCTGGTGCTATATGGACTGCAGTCAACTGAAAGGTAAGCTGCCCGCGCTGCTGCTAAGAGTGATGGCCCGGCAGAAGTGTTATTTGTCTTGTGTTGCTGGGTGAGCCCTCACGTCCACTCAGGAAGAGATGAAAAAGGGACGGTCTGTCTGGGACAAGTGCTAGCAATGTGGCGGAGGACAATCTGTCAGCGGCAGTCATCACTTTGCCAAGCTCCCAACTGCACCACTCACTCAATGAGAACCTCGGCAGCAGACTGAAACGGCAACGCCGGGCAGAGTCAGAGGGAGACAAGATTAAAAACATGCACCAAATCAAACGCAAATCCTTCATGCCTTTGCTTTGGAGCGTCACAAAAAACCCAAATGTGAGACAACAGATGCACTTTGACAACGTAGGAAGGACATGACAACCAATCCGTAGTCAACAACATGACAATGACAACAAAGCAAATTGAAAGTGCTGGAAATTATGATGGACAATGGACAATGATGGACACTAATTAGGGACTAGGGAGACATTTTATTCTCAATTTGCAAATTTTCCGCACACATAGTCAATATCCAACTATGCTATGCACCGAGTTTTCCAATGTCCGTGTTTCGCGCAGTGACACACAAACACTGTTAAGCATTTATGGGAGCTGGCATTGCATGTGGAGGTGAAGGACGTGCAGAGGGGCTGCCCTGTCTCATGGCACAATAAATGACTGTGATCCGACTTCCAGCGAAAACAAGGACTGCTTTTCAATTCCACCTCTTTTACCCGGATGAGTGATGAACCCGAGGTAAGAGGCGCAGTGTTGTGGTATTAATATACATCAGGGGCCAGAGCACCACAGTAAATCAAGGGCCCCAGTGAATTTGTTATTCTAATGACAAGCAGTAGCCATCTTGTGGCTGCACGGACTCGGGGCGATCCTCAGCCGCGATGTGTGAAGAAGACTAAAGACAAGTCGCAAGGAGGGATAGGGAAGGAAAGGTAGCAAGGAAGCACTACTATTGGTTAAGCGTTGCATATAACAACATTATTCTCAACCATTCTATTCATTCATGTATGGTCATTGTGTTGTAATGTATTGTCACTTTACATTTCTTTGACTACTGAATAAAAAAATGAGCTGAAAAAGGGAAAAAGATGACAGAGAATTATGAAAAATATGATTTGCTACCATGTTACACCACTTACACAAAATGATGCACAACAGTATGTTACCTAGTAAATAACTGTCACATTTTTAGTGAGGTCACAAAATGAAGTCACATGTTGAAATCAAATTAAAGCTTCATTTTTGGCAGATACGTTTGTATTTTTTATTTATGTTTCTGCTGTTGTTGTCCTGGAGGTGCTTTAACCAACAGCTGTTCATCTGACCCATTAGATCATAAATCAGCGTTGAGAAAAAGATAGAGTCAAAGGAGAGGCGAAGACAGACGATTCTAGTGAACTCTCTGGATTGTATAATCAATACTGACAAAAATAAATGGCTTGACCATTCATCTAAGTCTGTTGGCCAGCGCTGTAGCAGAATCCCTGTAATGCATATTTCATACACTTTTATACCCATTGATTACTTGGCCTGTAGTTTGTAAATCACGTGTATATTGATCTGCTGATCATACATCTGTGGGACGACTTGCACTGACGGTCATTTGCACCACTGATAAAGAGATCAGGGCTGAACTCGGCACTATAAATCTTTAGGTGTTTATTTTATTGTTAGAAGGTGTTATCAGGCAAAATAGGGATATCTATATTGTCACATTGTTTTTTTTATATATATCTTTCAGGGATTATCATCAACAGCAGCTGATCATTACAGTCCCTATTTTTGTTTTCTTCTGTTGTGATAAACACATTTAAACAGGCTGACTTTTTGCTGGAAATAGTTTTTACACATGATGACTGTAAGGCAATTTGATAGAAAAGTACAGTAAAAAGAAAACTGCTGCACACGCAAAATGTAGGGTCTCCTGCACCTCGAAAGGCTCAGCTTGAGTACGGATTTCATCACGTTGTCTTACAACTTTCACCGAGATAAAATCGTCAACAGAGTCCGGGGGAGGTTCTCCTCACGCAGGCATCACTACAGCGGGTGATTCCTGCACCACCTAAAGTCAGAAATATTGATTAAGGGCGATAAATCAAACGAGGAGGAGAGAAAATACCCATGGCAGTCTGAACTGCCATCTATTCTCATTACACGGGCTTAGGGGCTATATTCCATGGGGGGGATTGGAGTCAAAAGATGAACAAGAGTGTCCCCACGAATCGAAAGGATTACGCTCCTACTGCCTGGGAGGGAGAGAGAGTTAGGGTGGGAGGGACAGAGGCAAGCTCCGGATCGATGGCGCCCGATCGATGATCAATATGGCCGCTCACACCAATACACTTCCTGCTGACGAGAGCTGTGAGCTCCGGTTACACAGATGAAAGTGGGTGGGCAGGGCCGGAGCGTGATGGTGATTTATAGAGGGGCAGACGTGTCATTTTGGAGAGAGATTGTCTGATAGAGATGCCTGGATGTCAGCGCCTGCTTGGACCCAGTGACTGAGTGAGGGAGCCTCTTGCACTACTTCTCGCCAATGGATTGATGGTGGTGTGCAGGTGATGACCCCCCACACACACAGAGGCATGATAACAATTTACAGAAAGTGGCACAAAGTGAAGGGGGAATTAAGCAGTGGTTTAAGTGATCGTTTATGTCTAGAATCGTCAACAAAATATAAGTTATAAAAAAATCCTTTGAGACCTTGAATGGCTGTAAAAAATAAATGACTGTATATCAGATCTCTCATTGAAATAAAGTACATTTGTTATCAAAGATCGAACGTGATCACCCTAGTGTAGAATATTTGACAAAAGGAGGAAAGTGCTTAGATATTTTTTAAGTACATAATTTGTCTTATCTTGCAAGTGATGGCAAGTATTATTATTTTTTTGTAGCCAAAGCCAAAGCATGCTGTAGCAAGCCCAAATCCCTTCGCTATAGGCACTCCACCCGATGAGAAGGATGCAGCACCTTAAGCAGTAACTGAAGGGGGGAGAAGATAGCAAATAAGATCAAGATCAATATCAAACAGGCTGTGCAACCAAGAACAAGGCAATAGATCATTTCCCTGCAGTATCATGGATGATATTTTATCATTATCGATAACAGTTATATATTTGTCATGGTTTATATTATAGTTTCTCCTCTATATATAAGCTCTTTTTCTGGGAAGAAGCGACTGCCATCTAAAAAGATTGCGGTATTGTTCAAGATGTAAAACACATATGAAAATACTAATCATCTAGAAGCTTTCCATTTCGTTCACTTTGGCGACACCTATGGCGATGATCGGTAATTGCAGGTGGGGATCCAAACAGCGTTAGTCAGTTTGTTCGGCCATGGCAACCACCAGAGACCAGAAAAAAGTAGCTTGTTATCCTTCTTCACAGAAGAGTTGTCGGAACCTACAGTAACGTGAAGAGCAAGTCTATTGCGTTAGCTCCGCCTCCGCCTCCGCCTCCGCCTCCCCTCTCTGGGGTGTCGCCACAGACACCCAGTTTAATGTTGCAATAGAATACAAAGGCTTCCATCAATGGGTCAAAGGCTGGATCACCATTGTGTTAACTCAGTCAGCGATAGATATTTTCAAAGAGTCTCACCTAATGTCTCCTGGAACAACATGCAGACATGCACGCACGCGGCACGCACGCACGTGCAGTCTCGCGCGCACACACACACACACACACACACACACACACACACACACGTGCACACACACACACACACACACACACACACACACACAGGTACACACACTTTTCACAGATGAGGGCCTCTTTCGACCTGTCAGTCACCCATGCCTCTCACAGCCAAGGTCTAGTGACAACTGTTAAATTGGAGCACGCCTTCATCACTGCCATGGCTAATGCTGTTATCTGTACAGCGGCATCTCTCTCATTAGCAGCGGATGGGTCCCTCTCCTCCTCCTACATGGATACCCACATGGTGAGCAACATCTCTTCACCTGCAGGGTGCGGGTGGGGGGGGAAACAGGCCGGACCGCTTCTCGTCACTGGACACTTTCTTGAAAGAGAACTTTGCCGTTTTTCAATCAGCTCTCCATCTATCCGAAATCGGGATATAGTGTGAACATCGCTTAATGCTCTCTGTCTCTGGGGGGCGGCTTCAGGATCTGCTGTACTTCCTAGAACCAGTGATGTCACTGGTATGGGGAAGTAGAGAAGATCTTGAAGCTGCGCCGGTTCGCATAGCTGTTATTCGAGCTACAGATTGGATTTACTCAATTTTGTATGTGCGAATCCACAGGCAGTTGGGTCAGAGCTTTAACGAGCCTTAACGAGCCATAGCAGCTGGCAGGGCCGAGTTTCTGCCAGCAGATGATCAGGAAGCTCTTGGTGCAGGGAACATGGAGGGAAGGTAAACATTGTTCATCTGCATACTACCAACATTGGAATGAGACGTGCTGGTTGAAAAGTGGCAAAGTTTTCTTTTCATTCTTGTAAATTCCCCATCCAAGTGTTTTTAGTCAACCTCAAGGCATCTACCTCTGTGCTTCTGCGGCGAGGGGGCGGGGCTAAATGAAGATGTGTGGCCCCCCCCTGCCCACCTACGTTGCCCCTTGCAACCGTGTCCACCCAGCTCTTAGCCGTGGCAAATTGGGTTAACGCTCGCTAAGTGTCCCATCGTTAGCGTTGTTAATTGACTACTGCGTGTGATAATTAACAGGGAGCGGACTGCCTACCTCGCTAATCTTATTTAGGTCATTTGCATTTAAAATGGTTTTTGGTCTCTTTGGCAAATTGACAAAAAAAAAGAAAAAGCGAAAAAAGAAAACGCTCTTGATACGCAAGCCCGCTTGTACATCCACGAAGCCATCAAAGCCTGTGAAATTGTGAACAGTTGATGGATTTTGTGTAAAATCGGGCACATTGTCAAAAACTGTCGTTTCTACTGTCTGAATAGAATCAAGGAGTTGGAATTTGAAAGTAGGGAAAGGGAACAATAACTTCCAAACAACTAACTGTACAGGATGAGAAGGACCTTGCACTTTGAAGTTCGCCACTCTTTTCCGACCCTGGCTGGGGTTCCCCAAAGGCATCTCGGGACAGAGCAAGTTCACTTGCAAAACTATTGCTGGGAATTCTTTGCATCCAAAAGGCCGCCGTTGTCCAGGGCCGTGATACCATTCGCGAGCGTTTGCATCCGTTGTTGAAACACCTTCTGTCCTATTTTGCCAATGACATGCGTGCTGCTCGCTAGCTACAGGGAAGAAACACAGGACCGAGCGCTCCTCCTGATTCACACACAGGCATTAACACAGCACATTAGCCGGGCCGAGGAGTGGGGATGAAAGATGGGCACACACCGCGGCCCCAGGCAAAGTGAAGACGTACACTAAAGCCAGCTGCCATCTATTATGGATAGCCGGTGCCGACCCCCACTGTCGGTGTTATGGGGGTGACAGTACTGTCCTTGCCGAGGCGGTGACCTTCCTTCGCGGGGAGAGGGCGCTGGGCAGATTAAAAGTGGACTGGCTCACCATGCAGTCCAGGCGTGCCCCTGATGTTCTGCCCAGATGGTAACCACACACACACACACGCACGTGCACGCGCAGACTCAGACGGAGGTGCACATACGAATACACACACTTGCACACACACACTCCTGCATCCTGGGAGGGCAGATTTGGCCTATGAGCACAGCCACTCTTCAGCGGCACACACCATGGCTCGTACCCACACCCAGCTACCTTCAACACACACACACACACACACACACACACACACACACACACACACACACACACACACGTGTGCGCGCGCACACCAGAGTCCTCAGAAGTCTAACCAACCCTCCCCTCCTCCTCAGCTCTCCTTCTGAGTGTTTCTCCAGCGCTTAATTCTGGCTGTATGTATGTGAATCATCCATCACTCACTCAATCAGTCCATTGAATTTCATTTAGTGCAGTGTTACACAGGACAAGTGATTGATTCACTGCTACCTTTTCACTGAAGCTTGAATGACACACAATGCTGCTTTGTGGACGCGCGCGCACGCACACACACACACACACACACACACACACACACACACATCGCTTGCTTATATGCTTCTGCTGTGGGTCTCCATTGCCAAGGGGAGAGTTGGGTGCCCATGCTGCCAAGGAAGACCCCTCTGAGATTTACTCAAGGTCGCCATGTCCAGCTGGCTGTGCCAGCATCTGTTCAGAATGGCCTGAAGACTGGCATGAGAGAGGCCTGTCTGCACGGCTTCACCTTGGATCAACAGCCTCGTTTGGAAAAATAACTGTCGCCGCAGTTAACGCAAGAGTGCTTGTCTGATGTTGTATGAAGTCCATTCACGGGAAACATGATTTTTTTTTTGCCTTTAAATGTAATAATATTCTCTGTAATCAAAAGGTAGACTGGAGCACCTGGCATCCAAAATGGTTTCTATGAACTGTGTCTACTCTGTTGGTGCAGTGGGTGACAAGACTTTTAATCACACCCTGCAGCACACCTAGGTAAGAAAGCTGAAAGAAATCCAGACGATTACTGATTACTTTCCTGTTAGCTTCTGATTTCAACATGGCTTAGAAAAGTTGATACATCTTGCATTCTTATTTGATCTCGCCTCTTTGAAATTACGATCATAATCAAAGTTCGCCTCAGCAGTGACGTCAACATATCTCCATCATTTAAACAGCATCACTGCATAGCTTTGAATTGAGGCCGAAGTGAGGATTTCATTGCAAGTGAAAAAATAAGTTACCTGTTATTAATTGCTACAATATTTCAAAACATTACATCATCTAAAATGATTTTGTAGCCAAAGGTCTTTTTTTTGTAAGGTGGTAATTTCAATAATACTCCCACGCTGAGTTTTATTTTCATGGCAGTAATCATTTTGGTGGCTGTCTCATTTTTGGAACGGATCCCCGGAATGAATCAAATATTTGCCGCGTCATCATCAGCCGTTACCTGCGGGTTCGGCGCTCGTCCCGCGTCAGGGTGACAGCGAGTTTCTGAAAGGCAAGGCACATTTATTCATCGCCGCATCACAACTGTGGCGTTAGTGGACGCAAAAATGATTGACCGCTACCGACACTTTCCCCGTTTTAATTCTTCACGGAGGTTGTTCTCTGCCAGCAAGCGCATCGATTTTTCTATCAAATACGAAAACAGGCATTGTGGAGGGGCCACAGAGGTCAGTGTGAATTAGAGCAGGTGTGTGTGTGTGTGTGTGTGTGTGTGTGTGTGTGTGTGTGTGTGTGTGTGTGTGTTTGTGTGTGTGTGTGTTTGTGTCTCTGTGCTTGGACGCGTCCCCTCCTCCTCCCCTCCATCGCCATTGTCACTCCCCAAAGGCCTCTCTGTTAAATTGGCTGACAGATAATAAGATCATACAGGAGAGTACAGACACACAGACCTTTGTCCCACAGGCCGACAGTCTTACTTGTGGTGAAACCGTACGTCTGCGTCACAAAACGCGCCGTCGCACAGCGGAAGAGACCTGAGCTGAACTACGGAACATTATTTATTTTATTTTATTCTTACGAGTAAAGTCTGCTGGGTATTTTTCTGTTGAAGATTCTTTCGGGACTTTTTGTTGATCGAGCCTCTTTAGTGTCAATTGAACTTGTTTTGATTGACTCAAAATGAAGCTCACCTGACATGACTTGTTTCTTTTGAAAAGAGATGCTTCTTCTGACCTGGCAAACACATTCCTTTGGTTGAAGCCTGGAATTTACAAGATACATGTATTTTCACAAATATTTAAATCGGCAGAAAACCATGTTTCATGTCCCGGCTGCATTGCCTTCGCTTTTCACGACCTTTTTAGAGCAAACACCATTTGACCTTGCGCATATTTATGGGATCATAACTTCTATTCAATAAATCATAGCGGCAGAAATAATGGGAGGAAATACATGGTTAACATGCACACAGCATGTTATGATATTTGTGCAGGCGCGGCTCGTAATGGATGGTGTTTTCTTGAGACCGATTTTCCGTGGTGTGACCACTAAGGTTTTGTCATAGAAACATATGCAGTACGTGCAAACCACTTACCACATGGTGAATGCTCTTTTAAAAACAGAATGAATTTTAAAGTAGTTCATAATTGTTTTCTATTCCAATTACTATTAATTGCCATTAAGTGATGAATGTCGAATTGAAAAGAGTCAACTGAAATGTGCCAACTCACTGCAGTACAACGCAGCTGCTGCCTATGTCATATCATTATTTAGTGGATGTCTACAACAATCTTTTCAATCTCAGTGGCTTCTTAATATGAACACCAGCGCACTCAGCTTGACATTTTTCTCAAGCATTTCCTCGTTTTGTTTACTTGTTTTGTTCAATCATTTTGACTGAATGAAAGAAACCCTGTTTTCGGTCATAATGACACGATGACCTCAGGACTACGGGACATGACATGCAGATTATTAGTTGTGTTTGGAGTCTCTCGATCTGTGTCTGCATTTCCATAATGGGCCGATTCAACCTTTTCCCTTTGCCTTGCTCATCTGCTTGTGGCTTCCCTCTTTATAATAGCTGGTCCTGCTTTGTGCCATCATCTCTAAAATCTCTTTTTGCTAAAATCCCAAATGGGCTGATCCTATTCATCCACCTACAGTCGGCTACTTTACATTTATCTCTAGTATTCATATTGAGATGCGCAGCTCTCCCCGCAAAATCCCCTCTCAATACATCCCCATAGCGTGTCCTCGGGCCTTCTGCCCCAAGGGCTCATGGGATACGGAGACTCCCTGGGGCTTCGGGTTCTTCTCACAGCCTTGTGAGAGAAGCAGTCGAGAGAGACGGAAGGAAGGAAGGAAGGAAGGGGGGGAACAGGAGAGAAGCGGCGGCAGCGTTTCTGCGCGTGTTTGCTTGATGTCACTATAATGGAAATATGCATAAGTGAGAAAAGGCATAGCGTGGGCCTTTGGGGCCCCGGGAAGTACAAATATTTTAATAACAAACACTTTCGCTGTTTGCCTCCTGTAACGGCACCTGGGTATTATTTCACAGTGAATGCAGTCGGTCGGCGTTGAATACGGCACGCATATAAAGATACAGCGCTTTGCTGCTTTTACTGGAAGTGATTTCCATGCGGTGGAAAGTTTTCCTGGTGATATGTCCTTTGGCGCGCTGTCATTAATCAAAAGTCAAAGTCACCTCAGATCTCACATTAGAATAGACCAGTTTAGCTACGGCTGAAATTGCAGCTGACCCCACTCGCCCTGAGCACTTATTCAAAATCAGCACGGCGGCCATAGGGGGCTAGAACAACGACACTGAGTGAGGTTGCAAGACGCTAGTTAAGTGTACTGGGGGGAAAATAGCCCGTAAACCAATGCCAACTGGCAATCTCCAGGGTTTCTTTGAGCTCTCTCGTGTCCTCATGGGTGACTTATATAACTTTGTATACTCTATACTTTATACATGCAAATTGCACTAAAAAGAATAGGAGCAAAAATGTTGCCGCTCATCATGTCTGGATGGAATTGAAATAGGTCTCACAAAGGTGGCAAACTCCAGCCTCCCGAGGTGAAGCTGTCCCTAGAACTGGGGTCGCATCAACTAACCCGCCCACAACCTGAACTATAACCAATAGAGAGGGAACTACAAAACTCTATCCTCATAAGTGTCTTCAGAAAACTCCATTATACTCGGCTCCAATACTGGATTATTTGTACAATTAGTATAACATTTCCATCTTTAGACGTAAGTGATATCAGACACTGCAGCAATCCCCCCCCCCCAGTATTAACTTAAGCAACAGACATGTAAAAGATCTGAAACAACTTACCAAACAGTTTAACCTGAACCAGCCGATTACAAAAGGCTTATAATCAGTGTTGGGCAAGTTACGTAGGAAGTGTAATAAGTTAGTTATTACTTATTACTCATTTAAAAAGCAATCAATGACTTTACTTATTACTTGGTATCAAAAGTAATTAGTTGTTGTTACATTACTATATTACATTCGCTATCCCCCCCCCCCCCCCCCCCCCCCCCCCTCCCAACTGAAAAAGTTAGGTACAACCTGTTTAGCCAGCTCCTTTTAGAACTGAATCCACTTTATTGGAACAATAATTATCCTTACAGAAGGAGTCAACCATCGAGTCAACAAATCGGCCAAACTGCGTACTTTTAATTTATTTGCCCACCTAGGACAAAACATTGATCGCGTTCTGGCAACGCAGTAGTCTCTTATAGCCAGACCTACTTTGTTTTAGCGCCGTGTGCCAGTGCTCGACAAAATAATGCAGTAACTTGAAGTTACTTAGATTCATCACTAATATTATAGAGACAGTCCGCATGTCTGGGAACGCCCATACAGGCTCTAGGAACGCCCACAATAGACGCTGGGTTAGCCTGCGGGCGGGGTCAGGGTGGGGTAAATTCCCCGTTCTATCCATTCAGCAAAGTTAGAATTTAGCTGATAGCCCAGCCCAGGCAGACACGATCGGGAATTTAACCACCGCAGTAAATGCACATCTGAGCAGACGTCTTGTGTTCTGCTCTAGAACCCCCAAACATGTAGTTTAGAGCCGCAGCACCGTCTTTTGGTGAGTCAGTCCATGAGATATATCGGCGGTTTTACCCCACTCGCGCGCCAGCCGTTTTAACATTTTGTGGGCGTTCCCAGACATGCGGACTGTCTCTATTATCACTGTTTTGGGAATTGTAATCCCTTACACTCGGTACTGGGGAAAGTAATACAATTACAGTAACGTGTTACTGAGTAATGCATTACTGCCCAACACTGCTTATAATTCCAATCTTGTAAATATCAGCAGGCTCTTTGTAGGCCGTTGGAATGGAGAGATCCGGCTATCCTTGCCTGTTACTTCAAACATGGCTGAGAGGAAGACAGACACACAGAGACAATAGAAAGTTTTCCATTTTTGCTTCGAATCCTCGACTGGAGAACAAAAAAAACCTGAAAAGGAAAAGGAAAAAGAAAAAGAAAATAAAGAAAAGGCTTTGGCTGAATAAGTTAGATTCCCTTCTCGGATCTTCGTAATGAGCTGTCAGTCATTTTTCAGCGCCCGACAACTTTCATCTGCCCTGATTCCTCCCAGCCTCCCCCATTCATCACTCCTTTCTCTCCTCGGCGACGCACTCCTCCGACGCCCCGTGTCGTTTATCACGTCCGCGGGAATAGAGTTTCTCCAGCTGTCAATTTAGGAAATGGAGTGACGAGCGAGACCCGTGGGACCCTGCACTAATCTCGGGCTGCGATGTTACGGAAAATGATGTACATCGCCGGTAGCCAGTTCCACGCGCGCACCCACAGGCGCGTGTTGTGTAGGTCAATTACCTGCCCCTCACCCCAAATCCATCCAGCCGGTAAGCAAACAACTAATCAGACGCTCGAATAGGGGCAAAGGTCAACTCAAACTCTGTGTTTACATCTCATATGATCCGTCAATGAAATCACACATACTTGCACTTTAACAGCCGCCATATAAGACTTTTGGATTATACAGTACCGAGCACTACACCGGTAGTCCACTGCTCTTTCACCTCCATGATAGCCTTCAATAAACGGCTACCTGCCCCGGGGTTTTTTCACCCTGTTGTGCGCTGTCAGAACCCAGGGTGAAAAATGGCGGTGTCACACAGTTATGCGTCCCCACGGGGGAACAGATACCACGGACGGTTACATGACAGGTGTGTCAGATGAGCAGTGAGTGAGATCTCCGTGCTCTGCTGACCGGTTAAAATGGCAGGAGACAGTACTGTAAGCGCTGCATGCTACTGTGTCCCGCCAACACCTCATGTCCACTGATAAAGTAGATTATGTCTTAAATATGTCTTAAATTTTAAATGGAAAAAATTTCAAATGTATTATTTTAAGGCAGATAATGAAACAGCTGGTCAATGGGTTGGTGTTACTCATTCCACTTTTTGTAAATTACTTAGAGAAAGTGGCATGAGATGGCAACTAAATAACAAATGCAAGGTTTAATTCAGGGATTTATTAAGAAAAAAACAGATATAGCACATCATTAAATTTTCTCTATATATACAGTAGTAGCCTATATATTTTAGCGGATAGATCTCTGACACAAATACTACAATTCTGCATCCAAAATGTACCAGCTACGCTACTGTGCCAGTTTGCTTGAAACGATATTCTAATGACCATAGTATAGCAGTTATTTCATTGGCCAGCCAATTGTAATCACCCTTGTGGTTTAAAAGGTCGAGGGGTCAGGGGTGATAGAAGATAAGGACCCGTGGGACCGTCATAAAACACTTGCGACACCTCAGCCCTCGTTTGTCTTGCTCGAGCTCGATATCACTCATTCATCTTGGTTAGGAAAGTCTGTTCCTTTAATAGCCATCTTGCGTCACAATCCCACATCCTGTCTGAGGGCCGCGTTCTCCAAGACCAGTTTCCAGATATTTATACCGACGTTTCTATTTTGAGTATGACGGCGTATTGCTGTGCTGTGCTGCACAATAGAATCCCTGACTTATTGCTTAGTGTTCAGAATGAGCTGTAGTCTCAGGTGAATGTGTGCGAGTGTGTGTGTGTGTGTGTGTGTGTGTGTGTGTGTCCGAGTGTGTGTGTGCGAGTGTGTGCACACGTTTCTGCTAGGGCATTCATGACTACTGCATTTTAGTAGTCATCGACTAGGCTACTCCCAAAAAGTAGTCGACTACTGTATAGTCACGGGATATATATTTTTGTCCCCCCACCCAATAAAAATGATACATTCTCGTCAAAAAGGCCTCAAAAACAGCGAGTAAAGGGTTAACTAATGTAGGCGGGGCCAACCTGTGGGTAAGTGAACTAGCAGAGTCCTGATTGGCTCTGAGAGGCTGTTTAAAAAGGAGCCGCTAAATCCCAGCAACTTGTCTGAGTTGGAGATACCGACTGTTTGACTCCAGTAACAAACATAGACGGGAGTCTTTCCATCTCTAACACCCCATTTACACCTGCTTTTTAAATGCGACCTGCATCTGGATAGGTTATCTGGATAATGGTCGCAGTTAAAAATCAGGTGTAAATGGGGTGAAAGAGATCTGGACTCAATGTGAGCTAGGCTACCTCCAGATGTGGTCAGGCAGATCTGACCACATCCTGATCACTGTGCAGAAAGGAGGTGGAGGCCCTGGAACAATGGTGCCAGGACAACCACCTCTCTCTGAACGTCTCCAAGACAAAGGAGATCATTGTAGACTACAGAAGGGGGGGGGCGCACACCCCCCAATCACCATCAACGGCACAGTGGTGGAAAGGGTGGACAGCTTCAAGTACCTGGAAGTCAATATCCACCAGGACCTGACATGGGTCAGACACCGCCACTGTTGTCAAAAAGGCCCAACAGCGACTACATGGACTCAGGCGCCTGAAGAAATTCCGGCTAAGGCCAAAAATCCTCAGGGACTTGTACAGAGGCACCATTGAAAGCCTGCTGACTGGTTGCTTCACCACCTGGTACGGGAACTGCACCACCATGGACCGCAGGGCGCTAAGAAGGGTGAGGCGCGCGGTCCAGCACGTAACAGGATGTGAGCTGCCAGAACTGCAAGATCTGTACAACCAGCGGTGCCTCAGGAGGTCCCTGAAGATCATCAAAGACACAAACCACCCCCACAACAGTCTGTTCTCCCTGCTACCCTCTGGGAGGAGATACAGGGTCCCAAGAGCACGCACAAATGGCTTGAGGGACAGTTTCTTCTCGCAGGCCACGAGACTCCTTAACATATACAAATAGTGTAGTAGCTGTACTGTACCGCACTGCAGCTGCTACCATCATGTATGACTAATGTTCAACAGTATGTTTAATTAAGTATATGCTACTTGCACCTAACAGAATGTTATTATGTTTAATTATGTTTAAAGTATGTTCATGCCATTTGCACATATGTGCAGTGAATACGCCACTGTCTGTGGCTGGTCTACTGCTTTATTGCTTGTTGCCTCTTGTTTCTATTTATTTATTTTTTTATTTTTTGCACTATGTTGTAACGGAGTCTACAGCACAAGAATTTCACACGTGATACTTGTACTACGGAGTGACAATAAAAATCTTGAATCTTTGAATTTGAATTTACACCTTGCATTAGCATGCATTGTTCCTTATCCAGATAACTTATCCAGATACAACTCACATTTAAAAAACAGGTGTAAATGGGGTGTTTATACCTTAAATTCTGCTTATTTAACATGGCATAACATAGAAAATGATCGTTCTAACAAATCAACGTTACATTTATTTATTTATGCTATTGTTTATTCCTAAAACCACAGACAGACGATTAGTCGACAATGCTGCGCAGTGTCGAGTCGTCTAGCCTGTGAGGCGCCTAGTCTCTGCATGGCAAGATCCTATTTTAAATACAGTTTTCCTTCAAAACAAATTGACCGCTCAGTGTCTTACCATTGTAACGCGTGTGCTCCTGGATGTCAAAGTCAAAACATACGTGCTCAGATTGGGTGTGGTAACAGTGGCTGCTCGCCCCTGTTCCACATCTGTAGTGTAGTTTCGTCTATTTGCCAGCGCAGAAAGGGACAATCAAACGGCCGAGAAAACAAATGAGATTCCCTTACATTAGGCCAGCATGTAATCGTATTTCCCATGTCGTCCCTCTCCCTGTGGTACGCACCGTGGAAACTGGAGCCTGAATGTAGGCGTTTGCATGAGGGCGGTCACAGTGCAGCCTGGCGCGGGCCTTCTCCCCTTACCTCGACATGCAGAGAGGATCTGTCCCCGCTGAGACATCGTCTCATTTAGTGCATCTGCAAACAACATTACAGGTGGAGACGCTTTGGGAGACGTCTTCTTGCAAGCATTAATCCCATTTGTGTCCTAACCCATTTCAAATGTGCATTCCGCTGCACTCATGAGATGAGAGAGATGCTACCGCGATCAGATGGACCACCAACACAAACATGCCCAAGGACTTCTGCGGACACACGACGGTAATGTCATCACTAAGGGTTCGAGGAAAAAGAAAACAGACTGTTGGAATAAAATGTTTAGCAATGAGTGATTGATTTGATAACATATTATATGTGGCAATGCAATGTGGTAAAAGAAATCAGCACAATAATGTGCAATTAGTGTGTAACTAGACAGTAACAACGTCTAATTAATTGTAAATTAAGATGCACAAACTACTAATACTTCTAATAGAGTGAGACTATTAGGCAATGGTATTTCTCTAAAGGTGTAACCAAATCCAACAATCTTATCAGTAAACATTCAGCTGTCACCCTTCTTACAGCAGTTTGCATAAATTGCTTTCTTAATGAAATACATTTGAAATCAAAGGCGCAGTTTCCAATTCCATGTAATTCATTTAAGATGGAGAGAAATTGACTATAATTCAGTACCACAACCTTTCTTCTGGTAATTTTGTACGTTCACACAGAGCATAGTTAAAATCATTTTATGTGAACAAGATTGGAACAAAACATTCTGGCAATGATAAAAACATATGGTCAGCCATATTCCTAAAAACAAAAACTAAAAAACTAAAAAAAGGAAACAAACCTTTCAATTAATATTGCTATACAACTCCAAGCTGTACATCTATCTGCCATGAGATTTGAATCCAGGTGGAAATGGTTTTAGCTGTTCAGTGCTATGAAGATTAAAATTCAACAAAAGCTTAAAGATATGTTTACCCATGGAAGCAATGGATACAGCATGGGACTCGGGAGCATGAAAAAATGACAACAACGCTGCCTATAGACAAACACTACCCTCTAGTGGACATTATGACATTCCTGGACCTCTAGTCATGACTTACTACTAACTACTGTATAGGAAGGCTACTGTTTGATTTCCTGAAAGAGGGAGGCTTTTCATTGCAGGTCTTTTTTGACCTGCTTCCTTACCCTGATCTCAAATAGAAGGTCGAAAAACAACAAAATTGTGAACATTGCCAAAGTTTATGGGTCTGAAAACCTGCTCTAATATTTAAAAAAATTAAGATGTGTGGTAGAAAAAGCAAAAAGAACAATTTATTTTCACTCTAATTCCATCTATAAGTAACACAATGACATCATGTATGACTATTTTGGTCATGGGTTTCATACTTCTGTAATAAAATCTTCAAATCAGATGGGGGACCCTGGGACCAAATCTTATCGAATTGGGTGGGGGGGGGGGGGGGGGGGGGGGGGTATGTGGTCTAATTTGTGTCCGTTTAGGGCTCCTTGTGGTGAAAAGGTTTGAGAACCACGGCACTAGATGAACATAAAACAACCATTTGTGAGCAAATACTGAATTCATCATTCTGTTCTGGTTAACCAGGCCCAAACTATCAACAAGTCAGTTGTTTATTCAAAAACCCCATACACCTCAGCCCACGCTGGGGCGTTGGCAGTGAGCTGTATAGGGGGGAGCGACTCAAAAGAAGGCACTTTGTCTAGACTTCTTCAACTTGTTCTCCCCCATTCCCTCTCCTCAACGCTTTACTTCCACGCTGCTCGTTAGGCTACCGCCGACTGAATGACATATGCCACCCAATCCCCATCTCTGCCTGCTCTCTGCATTCTCCTCCATGGTCACGTCCAATTAGCTTCCCCCTAAACACTCTTCCTCATTAGGCCGCCCATAATCCACTCATCGTGTCTTGATTTGGCAAATAAATCACACTCTCACTTTTTTCATACTCTTTTTTTTTCTTCACCCCGCCCCCCAACCCTCCCTCGCCCCGTCCTCCCCGCTGCTGTCTTTTTATCCTCTGGTGCTCTCTCTCTCTCTCTTTCTCTCTCTCAGTCTCCCTCAGCCTCGTTAACCCTGTCCAGAGTTTCTACGGTGACAATCTCCACCAGGCCTCCTCATTGGACATGGCAGCCAGCAATTTGCATGCCAGACTATTTCTCTTCATCATTGGGCCTCTTTCTCGCTCTCTCTCCCTCTCATTCTCTCTCTCTCTCTCTCTCTCTACGTTAGAAGAATAGAGAATAACTCAGCAACTGACGGCAGACGGCATCATGCACGTCCTTGTCCTACAAGGTTACGAATCCATTTCATCTGTGCGAGAGAGAGGAGTGAATTAAAATAAATGATGGCCGGACATTTATTGCATTGTGGGGGTGAAGGAGGGATTGGGGAGGAGAGGCACAAGTTGCGGAGTGAGTTCTGGTGTCTCATACTGAGCTCGGCCCGGCAGACGGTCGGTCGGGGTGCCGACCGGCATACGACGTCGGCTCACAACAACAACAACGACAACATCCCGCTTAAGACGGCGGGAAGTTCGACGGAGTTTGAATCTATAGGTCGTCTCCATGACCCTAAAAGGTCGTCAACCGTCATGCGTCAGACGCATCGGTCTAAGCCGTTGATCTGGGATCATACGAGTTCACGGATCTCGAGATATCGCTAGAGAGCGTTGCGCATCATGTGTTACCACTCAGTGTCTGGGGCTAATCCAACAAAGCTTAACCACCTGTGCTACAGGATGTAATACAGTACCACTGGCCCATCAAATCTGTCTGCAGCACATCTGCACCACCTCCACTCTTTTATTGTGATCGGAAAGGCAAAATGGATCCGAGATCAAAGGTCCTTCTCTCTGTGAAGCGTGATGAATGAGCCCTGTTAATATTTACTCTGTGGGATACCTGATATTATTATTGTGTCACTGAAATGTTGCCAGGTAGAACATGGAGAAGCAGGCGAGCGAAAACAATTTCCGTTTGCTTCTGAATGCGCTCTGCTTTTTAATTGCTTAATGCCATCAGCTTTGTTATTTATTTATTTATTTATTGACATTCGGTGCTAATAATATTGGTTTAATTTCTTAGGTAGAGACCCTGAATAAGCCCATTGGGGTTTCCTGTCTCTACCGGCACAATCTTTTGTTTCCTTTTGTCTGTTTTGGATTTTAACATGTACAAATAAATAAAGCTAAACTAAACTCAAACTAAAGACTTATGTGTACATAATGCTGAATACATTTTGAATATCTTAAAGTTAGTTTTTATGTAAATCTGCCTAAGATATGACATATGTGATATTATTGGGGAACCACTGTGCATCACTCCAAACCGCTCCTTTTTCCCCCCATCTGTGCATGTCCAGAAATACATCCTTGGACCCAGAGGACCCCTCGCTAAGTGACTTTTTTCTCCTGTTGACCACAAAGCTATCAATATGTCTGCCTCTTGACATGGCCCTATCTCTCTCTGGACACGGAGGCCGGACCCTGAATGCTGACTACTGCGCGCTGCACGGCGCTCCTGGACGCGCTCCAGGACACTCTATTGTAATACAGTTATTCTTAGACAAGCCGAGGCAAATAAATATTTATAGTTGTTTGCAGGTCAGGGGGTCTCAATGAAGCGCAGGGTGGACGGTGCTGAATAAACTACGTAAGCATGAATAAGGGCTTCATAAAGCGGGGGGGGGGCATAAGCGGGTGGCTTTTCAACTATGACCTCAACTGCTCATATAAGGCAGACGAACGTAAGAAAATGTATGCATGAGAGATAGGAATAGGCTATGCAAAATGATAGCTGAGACCATGTATCAATACTAATACTGGCTTCAAAACAGCTGAAGTAGTTGGTCAAGATGTAGTAAAGAGCTTGCTGGTCCCTTACGGGGTGAGTCTTATCTTCTTCATGTGTAATGTGCTGTTGGATTTTGAAACGCTTTCCGTGAATACAGCTGTCTCATTTTCCCCTCACATCTGGAAGCCTGTGTGTGGAATGAGCTTTGGTGTTGATCACTTTTGCAAACGTTGGGCTGAATGGAGACGTGTGTCACTGGAGATTACTTCACTTGTCACCTCACTCCTCTTCCAATTCAATTGACACACATTTGAAAGGAGGCGTTTTTTTTTTTATTGCGAAGAAACTGGAAGGAGCTAAAGAAAGCAATGATGATGATGAAGATGAAGAAGAAGAAGAAGAAGAAGAAGAAGAAGAAGAAGAAGAAGAAGAAGAAGAAGAAGAAGAAGAAGAGAAAATGAAGGGTTCAAGGAAACGAGGAAATGCTGAAGAAGCCAAAATGGTGATTGAATGGTAACATTTTCCTGCGGTCTCCTCCTTACCAGAATTTGGGGGAATATTGTGTTTCTGTCTTTGTTCGTCTAGCATAACTTTCAGTCTAAATATAGGTTATGTAAGAAAAGTTCAGGCCACACGGGCACGTGCGTGCGCGAACACACACACACACACACACACACACACACACACACACAATGTGGATCACACACACACAATATGTGGATCACAAAAAAGAACGGCATGTTCTTTTAAATTATGACAATGTTACTGTTTGGGAGATTCCATTAAACTTGCCGGTTGTCAGCAGCTGAGTCCCTCTACCTACCATTCCATAGAATTCAAACACTTGACGTCAAAATGCACTCCTAACATAACCACAGTAGCAACATGACCACAGTATTGATGTTTATTTTGATGTTGCTCCCGTAGTTTTTAAGTCTGTTAAAAGCAATAAACCCTCAGTAAAGGGGGATTTAGAGGGAATATGAAACTGATATGAAAATAATAATTCAACTATGTTCATTTAATTGCGCATATGTCCATGTCTGTATAATAAATGATAGTGCAGAGGTGGTTCTGGGAGTTGATTCATGTAAGTGAAAGTGTAAGATTTAGGCCAAATAAAAACAGCAGATCCCCTTACAGCCAAAGTTGAATCTCCTGCAAAAATGTGAGTCTGTCCAGGTTTCTTTTTTTATTCATCATACAAAAGATGGCAGCCGGCGTGCACACGCGGTCAGACGATACTGAGAATACAAAGAAGTCGATTTTTAATGTCTGAAAGTGATGGTGTACACCTCCGTGTCTGGAACCGCATGTACTCCCGATGGCTACGGATCAAATTCCGCCAGGAACATTTTCTCCTGTGCCTCTCTCAACTTTCCGACTGTCGCAACAAAGACCAAAAAAAAAGAAAAGCAAAAAGAAAGAGATGATTTGGACTGTCCATATTCTGCTTTTTAAAAACACAGCAGCAATATTTACCGCCGGCGTAAGAAGGCTCTGCTTTTGTGAACAAATTTGCGATCGCTTGTTTTCAACATCCGATTAGACGTCGTCAACACTGGCACACTTTGACCTTCCTGTCGTGCGTGTCTGCCAAGGCCGCACAAATAACCCGGCTACTCAAACACTTGTCATCATCCCTCATCAGCATCTTGATTGTTGAGGAGGACCGATCGGAGGGAACGTCCACATACATCGCGCGGCCTCTGATGTGACAAGCGAGGGTTTATAGGGTAGCGCCGCACGAGCCCCGCACCCGCTCCACCTTGACCCCTCTGCCCCCTTCCACCGCCGCCATCATCCCGCCCTGGGCCCCCCCGGTCTGACCTCGTCATCCCGGGGGCCTCTGGCCTCGCCTCTGACGGCTGAGTTATTACCATAATTACCCAGGAGGCATTGCAGGGAGCGGCCGCATGGCAGCGGCCGCCCATGTTTAACAGAATATTTGGGTGTTTTATCGGCCTTAACTCAGCCCCCGGGGCAGGCGAGAGGGGGCCGCCGTGATAAGAAAACCACTCATGTGGCAAATGAACAGGACCGTGTCCCAGACGGACCCAAGTAAGGCGATGAAATATACTGTTAATGCAGCAGTGGCCAGTGCACATATGTCATATATTCTCCCCCGACAAGGTGTAAATATGCTCATATATTCAGGCGGTGTCGAACAGGAGGACTTGTCTGTGGATGACTGCTATGAGAAAATATAGCTGGTCAACTTTATATAATGAAAAAAAGACTTACAGCAGATTGTTTTGCGTCAACAGAAAATGAATCATGTTTATGTACCGCTTAAGCAAATTAATCTCCTTATTTTAGGGATGCACCGATATGAAAATTCTGGCCGATATGAATAACCAAACGTTGCTGTCATGGCCGGCCGATAGCCCAATATTCACTGATATGTCGATATGATCTGTATAAAATAAATAAAGTTTCTGATTATCACATTTTTTTACCTACTGAGAAACATATGTAAACACTGTGAATTTCAAAAAAGTTTCTTCTTCTTTCTTTATTTGGAAAAACTCACAAATCATAGATTTCCTGCATTGTTTCCTCTTAATATAAAAATTGTGGCCACTGGCCAATATCAATAACCGATATTAAAGGTACATTCAGCGATGTTTTTGTGTTAAAATATGTGTTAAATGGCTCGATATTCTGACAGCAGTCACTGAAATAGAGTGTTTGGTCAGTGACTTGAAACCCCCAAAACCGGCGCTGTCCTCTATCTCTCTCCTGTAGTCCTGCAGGCAGGGAGGACGTATCTCTGCAACCGTAGAGACTCACAGATGGCGGCGTTGGATTCGGGATGAAAAAATACATATAGTCAATTATAGGCATCGCGATCTGACCTTCCCTTTCCCAGAAAATGTCAACTTTTCTCTGATTGGATAGTTCGAGGTCGGCGCCAATTTCTATCCAATCAGTCAGAATATCGAGCCATTTAACACTTATTTTAACACAAAAACATCGCTGAATGGACCTTTAACAACATTGCTGTTATTTTGCTCATCAGACCGATACAGATATATTCAAAAATTACTAACATCGGCTGATACTGGTATGATTTCCGATATATCGTGCACCCCTACCTTTATTTATAAATCTTGTTTAATAATTTCTTCTTTTTTTCAACACAGAGGGGTTTCTTTCTTGCTCATCCCTAATTAACAAATTAAAGAAACATAATTTCACCCCCTCATGATGCCGTCACACTGTCAATAATAACACATTTTGGAGGGCAGGTGGAATTTTTTTAGCCAGGCATCGCCAAACCAATTCATAAATGAATATGAGCTAGCTGGTAGCTATTAGCGTCAGGTTCCCAGGCTAGGAATTTGTAGTCCTTAAATCAACGTTTAGTTTCAAAACAACCACATTTCCCAGCTACAGTATATGTTAGCTTTTTGAGAGCCTTCATAAGCCATGCCTCCGTAATCCATGCCATGTCCAATAAGCCAGGAGGCCATGCATATTCATCTAGTTAGAGTGAAAAGCAGAGCCTATCCTGCCACACACAGGGCACAGAGGGCATGGTCCAACCAAGCCTTAACGCGCACAGAGAGAGAGAGAGAGAGAGAGAGAGAGAGAGAGAGAGAGAGAGATGTGTGTATTACACTCAGCTCAGTCAAACCAGCATACAGAAAAATGCAAACGCACACATAGACACTCAGGAAGGTCAACACATTAGCATTCCAATACATAGAGTATACAGACTTTCCTGGTGCGATATAGCTACCCATCAAACATGTCCAAGATGGCACTTAGCCGTGTGTGCCCGTGTCTTATTATGCAGACCCATCTGTGGGGGTCAGAGGTCATGGCCGGGCCTGGCAGGGGCTACAGGTGAGCAGATGAGAACAGTAGGGGCTCGCTTTAATTTAGCTAAGCGCTACAGGATGCGGAGCCGCGCCTCAACCCCCCCCATCCCCCCCCATCGTACCTGGGAAGGACAAGTTGAACTTTTCACACTGCGCTTTTCAGACTCATCGTTTCAATGGGCGGAACGTAGAGGAAAGATGAGTAATCGAGTGAAGGAAAAAGAAAGGGGGAAAAAATCTTTTGACATGGAATCTGTGCTTCTTTGTGGTTGAGATGGGTTTTAGTTTGTGTGTGACAGTCATTCAAACAGAGACAGACCGGGACATAAACACACAGTGACACAGGCACACAAATCTACAGTACACACACACACACACACACGCACACCTCTCTCTCTAAGTGTCAGTGGTCTCTACACTGTGTGTGTGTGTGTGTGTGTGTGTGTGTGTGTGTGTGTGTGCGCGTGCGTGCGTGCGAGTGTGAGTGTGCGTGTGTGTGTGTGTGCGTGTGTGTGTAATGGTGTGAGGGTGTGAGGGAGAAAATCCCTACTCTGGCATGGACCAACTTCCTGTCTAGACTCTGCATGAGGAGGCCAGCACTAACCTGGCCAGGGCTGTCTGTGTGCGTGTGCGTGCGCGGCGCGCGTGTGTGTGTGTGTGCATGCATACTTGCACATGACCATTGTGTTTGTGTGTGTATACCACTAATGTATGTGTGAGCATAAACCCATGTGTGTCCCTTAGTGTGTGTACTACGCGCTGCACTCGCACACGCGCGCGCTTGCACACTACTGTTATTTGTCCAGAAACCGCAAAACAGACTTTGACCTCTGGCCTTGAAAAATCGAACGTCTAATGTCTGTTTTTAATTGGACAATTTCCAATCAAGCCTCCTTATTGTTTTCTCCTTTATTTTGACACTTTCTCTGCCATGCCTGCCAACGCTGCCACCATTCCAAAAGCCAATTCCCTCATTATCCCACTTGAAGCACTTACGGGAATACAGGAGGGCGGAGGGGGAGGGGGAGGGGGAGGGGGAAGGGGGGGGGTTAAAGTTAAGGAACTGGAAAACCGCCCTGATGTGGTTTCTCTGAAATTCCACACAAAGAGCCGGGATGAGCCTGAATAAGCTACCTCGTTTTCCTTCCTCATTCTCCGACTCCGGCCTTCCATGGAACAGCTGTGCTCAATAACGGGAAAATGTGCCCACAGCTAATGAAAGCTGTACATTTCAGCTTAATCAGCAGAGAATACATAGATTAAAAAAAACAAGAGTGAATATGGAAATGAAGCCAGGGATACAGCCCCCCCCCCCCCCCAATACGATTAAGACATAAAGTGATCTGCATCATAACCATCGGTCGACAGTCTCTTACCATCAATCATTCACACAAACACCTGCCATTAAGAGTCATAGCTCATCACTGAGCACAGCATCTTCTCACTCACTCTGAGTGCTGCTCAAAATCGTGCTAAGTGTGTTTAGACCCGGCTTTGACAGAATTTGTCTCGAGCGTGAATCAACATCGTGGACGTCGCTATTTCGTATTCATGCAGCCAGGGGCCCCAATGACACCTTGTCCTCTGCGTTCCAAAAAGGCCTGAACTCAGCAGATCTGCAACCCTTTGGACCCAGATGTAAAGTGAACAACAGCCTTCACCCCCGTGACATCGGACCGCCACAATATGCCATCTTATGGGACCAAGCCGTCACGGAGGCCTGCCACAAAGACCACAGTCAAAAGGCCAAGAAGAACAAGTGGAGAAGGTGATTGAGAACACAAAAAAAACCTTAAATGAAAATGTTTGTGATGCAAAGAAGTAACAATTGGGTTTTAGCACTTTTTCTTAAATAGTTTTGTCAATCATGGTAAACTTGAAGATTAAAGCTACAATCATCATCATCATCATCATCACCCTCATCATCAATTTTTATCTAAAAATGCACCCATCTTATGCCCACATCACATCACAAAGTGGGACTGAGAAACAGAAGAGCATCCCATCCCTAGTATTCTGTTACATCACCGAGCGGCCATCTTGGTAGGAAAATAACAGGTGATTGTAATAAACTAACAGGTGATTATAATCAACTGACAGCCACAGCCAATGATCCGTGTGTATATGGCAAAGCACCGTTTTCGTAGGAAATGCCTGTGCCATCATCATCAATACTATGAATTTGAGACCCTGTAGATTCACCCTATTTGTCCAAACTAGCTCGATTCCTAGGCTCGCCCGCCCTGCAGCTCGCATACGCAGCCAGGCCCGTATCTAGGGTGAGGTTAATGGGTGGGCAATTGAAAATTTTGGGGGGGCAATGAAAATAGCCATACCAAAAAAAAAACTCGCCAAAAATGTGCCTAACTTTGGAACATTATTGCCGACAAGCTAGTATGCCATACAGTAGCTGGTACCAGGTCCGTTTTTAACCTGTTACATCTTTGGCGATAGGTTGCCCAAAGGTTCTCGGTTTGGGGATGGGGATTAAGTTGCATTATATTCTAACACTAAACTGTTCCACTAGGTGTCCACATTGTGCTGTGGGTAACCTAAGTATGAACTTTCACTCAGGGGACAGGCCAATGTTTACAAAACTCCTATTATTAAAACTATTTGCAAACTAACTATGTACATACAAACTAACTAACAAACTAACTATTTACACAACTGTTATTATATTCACAAGACTTTTAGTCTTAAAAGTGAAAAGAAAACAACTTTGAAAGCAGATTGATTTACCATAAAACTTAAAAACATCCTTCATCCATAATTTCAATAATCAACTCCATAACAGTTATTTTCATTGGATGACCTTATTTCTCAAATCAAATTAAAGACTAGTGCAGTGAGACTTAACCATAGCTAAAAACTATTTGCCATTTAGCCTTCAAACCTATATTTACAGGACTTTTAGTCTTATTCAAACTCAAACTGAAATTAAAACTTTGAAAGCAGATTGACTTTGTTACCCTAACAAATAAATAACAATCCTTCATCCATAGTTTAAAATAACCAACTCCATAATATTCTTTTCATTGGATGAGCTTATTTCTCAAATCAAATTAAAGCTATAACTACAGTACTGTTAGGTGCCCTAAACTAACTAACCCAGTGGTCTCCAACCTTCGGGTCGCGACCCTAAGTGGGGTCGCCTGGAATTAAAAAAGGGAGATATATATATTATTTTTTTTGGGTGGGCAAGATTAATTTTTGGGTGGGCATAGCCCACCCCTGCCACCCCCTAGATCCGGCCCTGTACGCAGCTCGGCTGCTGCGTGGCCTCACCTGCGCTATTGGTGCACGCAGGTGTGTGTGTGTGTGTGTGTTGCTCACAAAATGTTATTGCCCTTAAGTTTACATGCGCGCGCGTGTGTGTGTGTGCCCCTTAAGTTTACATCCATCAGTCTTATGACATCACTGATGACATCATCAGTGTCTTATGACATCAGTGACTTATGACATAACTGATGACATCATCTCATCAGTGATGTCACAATGCTGATGATGTCACTGATGACATCATTAGTGATGTCACAATGCACAATTGCTCAAGTGTCATCGCTGATTATGTCCCTTATGACATCATCAGTGATTTATGACATCACTGATGACATCATCAGTGGGACAAAAATTGAAACAGAACAGAGAAACATTGCCCACATTGCCAAAATTATAGCTAGAAGATAGATAGATAGATAGATAGATAGATAGATAGATAGATAGATAGATAGATAGATAGATAGATAGATAGATAGATGGAAGGTATACAGTCACTTCTCTGCCCACAGAAAGTGACAATCAAAATGTAAGCATTGAAATGCAAAATGTCAGGGAGCCGTTCTGTCCAGAGAAAACTGGGCTCAGCAAAGCTAGATCTTTTGCCTGGCTCTTGTCTTCGGTATCCATAGTAAGTTAAACATTAGTGTGCAGTTTGCAGTTTACCGACACCATGCTCCATGGATTTGATTGAAGTTCCTGGTTTTCAAACGGTTCTCTCTCACTGCCATTTTGGAACTGACAACGTGCACAATTACCAACAGCATCTTTAAACTGAATTCAGAAAGCAGAGATGAGCCTATAGCCCTGTTCCAAACCGGTCCCTATCACAGGATGTACAGTATATGCCATTTTTTACTAGTGTCCGAATGCTCAACTGTTAATTTGATGCACTACTGTATATTATAGTCCACTATAAAATACCCAGGATGCACTGCAAATTCTAGTGAACAGCGAATGTACCCTAGATTTTCTCCAATATACCACAATGCAATGTGGTCCTGTTTACCAAAGGAGAAGAAGAGTGAGGTAGTGCCTGCATCTCATTTGATCGTTCCCATATACATATTATACATATACATATAGTTCACTATATATATATATATATATATATATATATATATATATATATATATATATATATATATATATATATACACATACATACATATAGTTCACTATATAGTTACATAATAGTTCACTACTATATATTATGATCAACACTACAGTACATGGGGAATAGTGAGTGACCGAATGAGTCAACCATTCTGAACACAGCCATTGACTGGTTGTACACATTGTTATCGTGTGATCCCACCATTGGAAAAGAGCATACAATAAACCTGACAGAGTATAATGATATTGACATGACACGAGCTTCTGCTGACTCCATCCCCGGCGTGCCACGTGACCTCACCCTCAGTCATCGTCTAGTCTGTGCAGTATTCCTTTCCTACGTACATGTATTAAAAAAGCCATGACTCACACAGACGGTGGACACATCAAATGAGTCATCGGAGTTGTATGGCCATGAAATACACATCATTGTCTCCACGGCTGCGGGTTTTAGGGGTCTCCTGTTAGCATTCCTACCCGCCCGAGTCCCGAGTATGACTCACAGGCCTGTTACCCCGAGACGACGGAGCAGACTTCACTGCGTTGGCTTGTCAGTGGCAGTAGTAGGCAATTTTGGCAGGAGGTTGCTGAGTATTGGGGTTTGTGTGACTGTCTAGCCAGTCCTAAGCAGACTGACTGCGTGTGCTGTGTATGATATATGTGGTCAGATGATCGAGTCTGTCTTCTATATGGACCCAGGATAAATACAACTACTTTATGTGGTGTAAACAGAGGAGTCATCCATCACCGCGCCGCTGTTAGAGGCGAAGCACTATGGTTGAGAGTAACTGCTCTCACGTGTACCAATCGGGGCGCTTTGGGAGACGCGCAAAAGAATCTAACCTACATTACAGAAAGAGATGACATAGTGCTCCTGCGTATCGCTGCCTACCAGCATGTGTTTTTGTTTTCATCCTCCAGGCCGTAGCTGCATTCCATTTCCGTGCGCCGCGCGAGACGGAGAGAGAGAGATTGCCCGGAGAGTGACTCACTAAAACCTGACCCAGCAGTGAGGTCATCGTTGGGAGGTGACCCAGCAGTGAGGTCATCGTTGGGAGACGCTTGGAGTAAAAGTGAACTTTGATGGTGATGTCTGGGATCATGTCTAGGAATATCCCCAGACGGCTTGGAGTACTACTGTGTGTGTGTGTGTGTGTGTGTGTGTGTGTGTGTGTGTGTGTGTGTGTGTGTGTGTGTGTGTGTGTGTGTGTGTGTGTGTGTGGAGGGGGGGGATAACATTATTTCCAGACAGTCCCCAAGATGGTGTCTGTATGGCCTCCTGGTGAAGACAAAAACCACTACAGACTGCTTCCACACACACACACACACACACACACACACACACACGTGCGCGCACACATGTGATATAGCACTAAAATAGTTTCTAATTTATTTCAGAAGGTGCAGGTGAAAGCACACATTCTATTTATACTGTATGAAAACAAAACAACTTCAGATATTTCAGTTAGCTGTTGCTGAGTACTGTATATGTTTGGTCACTGAGGTAAATATGTCATCTAAATGTGTCATTTCATAGAAAATACTCAAGTCTGAAATAGTGTTTTTTGCATGGGAATGATGTTTTGAGAAATCCAGTTCCTCTCTGCCATCAGTACCTGTCTCACACAGGACATTGTTTGTCAAGCAGCATCACCTACTGGCTTAATGGAGAACTGCCAACATGACAGCAGTGGGCCAAAGGCTGAGACAGTAATCCAAGTAACTAACACAGGTAGTACAAGCAGCCTATTTTATACCATGAACACAATATGCAGACAGGAAATGCCATACAGTTTAGTTTAGTGCTCATGGATTGATATGATTAATCTGCAGACAGTACTTAAATAAAGCTATACTCAGTGCAGTCAGTGCTGTCTGTGTGGTAGTACAAACTCCTCTCGGACAAAGATCCTCGAGGCCAAAGATCACGACACAAAGCCATGCCAAGTCATAACCATGCTAACAAACAAAACTCACTGAAACATTTAACAGACCCTTAATCAGTCACTTAAATTGTGTATGTATTTAAGTGAACGATGGTTAAATGTTTCACGTCACTCACCCTTTCATTAACTCAAATGAATCAGATGTGCCTTGGCGTCACGGTCACCATCTTCCCAAGCTCTCCACCCGCATGAATTTCAAACATCTGAGCTGACCTGTTAACCATATAGTACCGCGATGCAGCGATGCCATGACAAGCAGTGTGGGAAAGGCTCTGAGGTCTGCCAGAGATGTGGGTCCACGGCGTGCAGCAGTTCCACAGGGGACGGAGACATGTCTTTCCCTGCTCATTCCTGGGTTATACAAATAGCCCCCAACACCCATTTGAGGGTCCATTTTGGGCCCATTCAGGGGTTGGGAGCACTCAGCGCAACACAAATCACTGAGCCAAACTTACAAATTAAACATTCCAGTGAGAACTTGGAACAACTTTAAAGGAAACCAATTACTAAACAGGAAATTTAAAAAGAAAGCAACACTCATCTGATCCTATGACCAGAGCGGGACTCAAAGGCTCCGGAAGAGCTTGATGAACTAATATGGGAGATCTTTACTGTTGAAACTCAGCCTCCATAACTATACAGTATATGCACCAGGGGGCTATATCACAGTTGGTATTTACCCCGTGCAAAGAACAGTTGATAAAAAATATTTTTCATGCAACTGTGATAAAAAAAAGAAGAAGAAAAAAAACGTGAAAACAATCTTGATATATACGTATAGTTAGAACATCCAATTACAGATTGATTGAGGTGCTTTGATGTTGAGCAATCGATCACACCTTGCTTTTCCCAGATAAGATGACTTAAAGGAGGGGAACAGCAGGAACGACACTTTGTATGAGTGTGAGAAAACAGAACGAAGCAGAAAGCATGAGATGAGTGCGAGTTCAGGTGGAAAATAGCTGTAACAAAAACCTATAAATAATCTGTATTCATGTTTCGGCATTAGCATTCATCTCCAACTCAAGTAAACTGAAGAAAGAAATCAGGAAACACTGCATGGTATAACAAGCACCTGGATAGTGGATAAACGATTCAATGGCAAACATTTACCAAATTTGGATATTCTATGAAAGCTGTCTTGCTGGTGATGGAAAAGAGACATATAGTGAAATACCAGAGCCTATATATATGTTTGGGTATTGCGCCTGTGGCTGAGTGACCTTTGACCTAAAAGAGGTCTGAGAAATGTAAGGGCCAGAGCATTCTATGAATATAGATCAAACAATCTTTAAGAGAAGAAAACATTCAAAAAGATAAAATAACTTGAGGACCTGCAAATAAACCTTCGGACATCATGCCAGAAGAAAATGTAATTTATGTGGATTGTGGTTTGCAGAGGGCGTGGGAAATCTGTCTTGACAGAGAAGGAAGCTTGGTTCATTTGAAAACATATGCAATCGTGTGTTGCCAGAATTTGACGTTTGGAAGGATTTCTGTAACTTGAGATCAGCTTCTGACAACAGGATTTGTGCTGCCTCAAATCCCCTTACTGTGTGGGTGTAAATAGAGTAGGAGTAGAACAGCAGAACAGGGCTTTGCATTATTTTATTAAATATGATCTTTTTGGAACATTTATGCACAAAAGTCATTTGAGAGTACGTTTGTTTTATGGAATATCACTCTAAAACAGGGGTTTTAAAAGTATGAGACTGTGGGCCTTCCCTCAGACAAAGCTTGGAAACAGCACTTTAGTTTACTTGCTTAGTTTGGCTCAATTCCTGGATGCCTATGGGATCACTCAACAATTGAGGCAAGATAGCCTGATATTTCTGTTTGACATACTTCAGACTACACCAAATACATAACAAAGGGTCTGTCTCTCTGAACTATCTCTCTAACCAAATCACACACATTAGGCTATTTTGAAAAATAAAATAACTAACCCTGAAACTGTTTGGAGCCCCCCTGGGGAGGCCTGCCCCCACTTTGAAAACCTCTGCTCTAACATTTGAATATCTGCACAGTCAAATCAATCACAGCATCCTCTGAGATGCTTTATTCTTATTGTCTCTATGACATTTTTCTCAAGCTAAAAGGAGATACATAATGCTTGAATTAGGTGATTTATTTCACAGTGCTTCTAGTTCAGATGCTATGGCAGTTAGTCCTACATTCTTATGTTACTGTCTGTTCTGTCTGTTGTAGCATTTGGTTTTGAACAGCTGTCCTTGCCTGAATCCACCCATGGGAGGGATTACCAACAAAAATTTATTGGAAAGGAAAAGTTGAGCGTTTGGCTTTCAGCCTCAATAAACACTTTAACAACAGAAAAAAAGTCATGTGCAATTCACTGTCAGAAAACTATAGCGGGAATTTAGGAAGAGGGAAAGGGGAATCTCTTATAGGACTGTCAGATAAAGTGAGTAGTTGCAATGACGAAAGTTTACCACTAGAGGGTGTATGACCCGGTTGTCTCAATTAATAGCAGCAATCTATCTCAGCAATATCACATTGTGATACTGTGATAATCACAGTAAATGAATGGTATCGAGCTAAACAAGTAAAATATATAGTCTACATCGACAAAGCATGTTAAATTCGTGAGGGCTCTTTAAAAAAAATACATAAATTATCCTAAATTGAAACTCTCCCACTACGTGTAAACGTGTCCACGTAAATAACGTGGTCAGAAAGTAACCCACAGTAGCGTATTATTTTTGTCACACAGCTTTACTCACTGGCTGTGGCTGTCTGGTGCGTGAGTGGCGCTGCGCATCAAAGGCTGCAGACTTGTGATCAGGGCTCTATGGGATGTCTTGCGGTCCCTCCTCCATCAAACGTCAGAACTAGTGGTATAAAACACACGTGAGGCCATACGGACTGCTCATAGTCGCATATACCTCGTTAACGTGACAGTCTGTGGTCTACTTCACCGCTGCTCTTGAGACAAAGTGGCAGTTTTTGTTAATGAGAAAGAAACGGAAAAAAGGTAAATCGATTGGATTGAGCACAAGAATGCAAAAGGAAAGCCTCTGTAGAAATTCTGCATGGATATTTATCCCCGATAAATGTCATATATGCGGTGGAGTTTCTGTCGTGCTGGACTTGAAACTGAATGATGTCTAATGGGCGAACGCATACCTGGATTTCTCCTGATAACAAACAAGGAAAGGGACTGCCACAAGAAAGCGAATTAAGCTGGGATTTTCTCTTAATTAGTTCCACGGGAAGTTAAAAGATCAAAGAACACCGGGCCACTTTGATTTCCAAGGCTAATTCACACTAACCTCGCCTGTGAATCTTCTCCTTCAACTCCTGACCGAACCAAATGCAAAGAGAAAGATGCATTTGGGTAAGGCTTTTCTGTTTGTCCTCCTCCTCAACTGCGCGACTTTGAGTTTATCCCTGTCAACGTGTGCCACCGTGGATATCGACCATGTGAAAAGGAAGAGAGTCGAAGCGATCCGAGGTCAAATTTTGAGCAAACTGCGACTGACAAGTCCACCACACTCGCTCGGACCAAGTCAAATCCCGTATCAACTCCAAGCATTGTATAACAGCACCAGGGAGCTACTTGAGGAGCTGGGGAGGGATCGGCAGCAAAGTTGCGGCCAGGACAACACAGAGACAGAGTACTACGCCAAAGAGATATACAAGTTCAACATGGTCTACGGACCGCCAGAAAACAGTGAGTATTGCAATTCCTCACGTAACTTTCCTAGCCTTACGTCGTTTTCATTTCAGCAATCAACGCTTTGGTGCGCTGCGTAATTACGCACGGAATCAAGAGTGTGCGCCAACAGCCTGTGTGGCTGCCGACGCGTCATCCTCAAAACAACAACCAACGTCTTATATCAGTCTAAAGTGTGAGTGGCGTTTGGTCCTCAGCTTGAGCAACTCGCAGCTTCATTACTGAGTACTTGTCTGCTGCACAAAATAAGGATTTTTGTGTTCAAAAACATTTGTGAACCACCACTTATGAGTTACCTGCTTTGAAAAGGCCAAAGGGACTGGAGATCTTCGTTTATTTAAGTGTTTATTCTGGGGGGTTGTAAAAACTCCACTAGACTATCCACTTGGAGGATGAATTTATGAGCTTGGTTACCGTACCGCTCACCAACCTGTTTTAATCCAGCACCAGTGTTCCAGGAAAGTAACTCTCCTCCTACTCCTCCCTCCACTCGTCCTCTTCTTTTTCCCCCCATCTCCATGGATCCTGTCCCTCTCCCCAGATGTTCCCATTTCCGTTCCAGTCAGGCCCAAATGAGAGGGACATCTGCATGGGCGGATGGGGATGCCTTTAAGAGAAGGAATAGGAAAAGTTAACAGAGGTGGACAGGAAAAGTTAGCCGATGGAAGGACCTCCCCAGTCCCCATTAGGCTGGTCGGAGAGTTCCCTCTCCTCTGGATTTTGACTGCCTAAGAAAGGGGGAGGGGGTATTGGTGAGGGCTTACCCCCCCACCACATACTACACTACACACACACGCCAATGACTTGCCCATGGGTGGGAGCATTACATCAGTTACCGCTCATTCAAAATTCCCCTGATTTGATTGCCACAAGGTACATAGGTAACATTATGTCATCAGTGTTACATTCATTGACTGGTTTAGAAGAGCTCTCTGAGATGAGAAAATAAAGAAACTATTTTGTTAATACGGTAGTACTAAACAGAATTTGAAATGTTGTTTTTTTTCACACATCCTGCGCTGATATGGACATGTGTCAGCACTTAAAGGAAGCTCATACAATATGTGGTCCAACTGAGCATGAATCACAGAGAAGTAAAATAGGATCAATGTCATGCATGTGTAAGAGCTGGAGGAGGGCCTCATGGTCCAGAGCCAAGCCAAGACCATTGCATCACAGTCCCTTTGAAATCAACAGGTGTTTCTCAAAAGACCTATTTTCCCCTCAGCAACGTTCTGGTTTGAATCTCACAAAGTGGTTTTGACAAAAAAAAGCAACGCACAGTAGGTGCCTCAAGTTGGGCTGCCTGGTGGTTAAGCCACAAATAGCCCCAAGTGCACAGAAATAAGATTCACATAAAACTTGTAAAATAGTTACGCACACTGAAAGACTGATCATTCTGTGTTTTTAGTGTAATCATTTTATGGCATTTGTGCTTTATTTGATAATGATTAGCAGAAAAGTGCAGGACCAATGGGAGAAACACGGACAAGAGTTGAAGAGATTATTAGTGCTGTTTAAGTATATGGTACATGTATGTGTGTTTGCCTTAGACAGGATGCTGAATATATCAATACTTCTATTTCCAAGGGATTATTGTTTGTCCATCTTCACACTGTCAGGCATAAAAAGGTGTCCAAGCTTATTTGACAAGTTTTTTAAAATGGGCTGATGATCTCATACTTGGCACAATGCATTTTGTCAATAGCGTGTATTAGGCCTGCACGATATGAGGGAATTCTGCGATGTGCGATAACATTGTTCAATATTGCGATGACGATATGGCTTGCCATAAATAAACAAACATTGAAGTATGCACATTAGCTATACAGTTCCTATGTCTTTCTGGTTTAATACTGCTAACATAGGCACCAAACATTGAATAGCCTGAATAAAGGAATGTAATACACATTACACACTGACTCTAGCTGAAACTACACAGCGCGTTTGGGCTTTGGCAGAGGGGCGGAGCACACCGCTGCAAGGGAAAGGTGTACGCTGGATTTACAACACAAGACAAAACGAGCACATGCTGATTGGGAATGAATGATGTGTGTAAATAAAATCACTTTTGTTATTCATTGCATTTCAGGCAGTCTTTGCGATGTGTTTATTGCGCATGTTCATATTGCGATGACGATGAAAATACGATTAATTGTGCAGCCCTAGCGTGTATATCCACGTGTATACTTACCACGCTCACTGAGACTGCTTAATGGCTTTTGCATATGCTGCAGAAGGCAAGGTGGATCACTTTCAGATGCACGATGCTGAAACCTCTTTCTCGTCTCTGTCTGGACTATTCATTTCTCCACTGCCTCAGCTCATTTCAAATGAAAAGGCTATGATTGTACAGCACTTTACAGTGCTCCCATCATTAGGCAAAGGAATGAATTGAAGTTGTGGTACACAGGCTTTGCCTTGGACTCCGCCCACTCCACTGAGTTGGCTGCTTCTGAAGAAGGAAATGGAGTGCAACGAGTTGACAATTCAGTCTGATATCAGGCTAACACAGATCTGGGTTATCTACTTCAGCAGAGTAACATCTGGGTTATCTACTTCAGCAGAGTAACATCTGGCTTATCTACTTCAGCAAAGTAACACACCATTTTAAAGAAACTTTCTGGAAATAATTTGATCAAATAAGTTTTGTGTATAAATTCATGACCCCCCCCCCCCCCAGTTTGACTGTATATGGGAAATAAGTATTTTAGATCTTAAACATTTCCCATCATAACTCAAAATACAGGTCTGTTTTACTCCAGTATTTACATATTAAGATTAAATGTTGAAAGACCAAGAAACTAAATTAAATCAAAAGGCATGTAAAAAAACACAAACTTTAAAGCTGCACTAAGCAACTTTGCACAATTTGAACTGCCCAGACATCAACCAAGTGGCGATGTGATGTCACTAAACTGCACATGCTCATATTTACCAACCCGCTCAGTCTGTTATTGCTTTACTAAAGGGACGAGAGAGGCAAAAGATCTAACATCGTGAGGCCAGCTTTCTCTGGACAGTGTTGGCTCACTGCTTCACTCGTAAGTTTCAATTCATCACTTCCTGTGGCTGGAGAAGTGTCCATACCGAAGACCAGAATTTAATTAGGCCAAAAGGGCAAATCTACAGGGTCTCAATCAAGGGGGATGGGATGCTCTTCTCAATTTACAGCCCTTCTTTGTGATCTAGGCAGGTAAGACAGGTGTATTTTTACCTGAAAATCTTGCCAAGCATAGCTTTCACTCTGTATAATATAACAAAACTTCAAACTACAACGCAAAAAAAAAAAAAAAAAAGTCCCCTACAAATGATGCAGTCCCCCCCTATGGGCCAATCAGTAACTGTCACCTTGTCTTGATTTGTACTTGGAGCTCCCCCATTGGGCCAATCAGTGTAAGTTTGAAAATGCCAGACCGGAGTGGTAAAATGTGTCATTTTTAAAGTTTTGTCAGAAACAAACAAATGATGAAACAAATGTACAGACGGTGACCAATCAATAGCCTTCCATAACTTTGTTGCATTAGGATATGTCATACACAAATTTCTCATTGGGCCTTTATACATTAATATGAGTTCCATAATAATCTGACTTTATACATTTAAATAAACTAACTACAAATCTAAATGCAAGTTGAATTAATAGTTTGGTGTTTACTGCCAATTCACGACTCCATGCCATGACAAATAATGAGTGTGAACCACAGTATGATTTCCTTTCAGGAAACACTTGACTATCTAACAGTTTGGCCAGACTTAACGTACACCTTACTCTTTTAATATAGTTTTCTACCTCTCTGGAGTAGCCATGAGTCACCTACTCAAGGTGTTTCAGAAGGAGGTGAGAGACTGAGAGGGCCAACTTCCTGTGTTTGCATAGACAGCACTGCCCATGTAGTTGAGGAGGGGAACTGCGGTTAAAGATCTGGCAGAAACAGTTGGCGAATGATGCCAGTGGTTGTGAAGACACGGCCACCATAGGGTGTTGCCCCTTTTTAGTCCAACAGGTCCAGAAGGCGGCCATTGTGGAATCAATTTTTGACTTGAAGCCAGTGACATCACTCTCTTTCCTCAGGTTAATGTGGGCAAACATACATTTGCGTTTGACAGCTCTGCTGAAAAGTGCTAGTAGGTAAACTGTTGACCTTTGGCGGATCTGAGGCAGCTCTGTGAACCGGCACAAATCCCTGACAGGTGCAAACGAAGCAGAAAGCTGCAGGAAGAAAGGCAAATGACTGTATTGAGAGGCTGGACACCTTCAATCATTGGAAAGGTTTCCTTTTATAGAATGGCACGCGCACAGTGTCTGGCATATATATACCAATGACTGAGGTTGGGGCTGTGGAGAAGTCATCGTGGTCAGAGGGGGTTTTCGACCGGGTCCAAAAAGTGGTCTCTGGGACCAAGGATAGCAGAGTTTTTGATATGCAGATACCACAGAGGTGAAGTCATGCTAAGCTGAATAATGATGCTATTACAGCACATTCCCATTTCTACCAGATATGGCCAAAATGTGTAAGAGAACCACTGAGGAATTTTGATAGGGCCGGCCGCAATATTAACGACACACTGTGTCACTATAGCAAATAAATCTAGTGTCAGCCATTAACTGTTAGCCATTCACAGCTATGCATTGTCAACTGCACATTGATCAATCATCACCACTACCTCTGTGTCTCTGAGCCAGTGCTCAAAGACACCATTTCAGTAACCTTCGCAGAATGTTTTAGTTTTGAGGCAACATGTTGTCTTCTCAGTTATGAAGAACACATATTTTTGTATTCCTTCTTTCAAACGATGAAAATTGTTTTTGCAGAGGAACGTGTTCCCACAAGATAGTCAGTGTAATGTGATATGTATGGTTATGGAAGATGTGATGTTAAATGCGGTGTGATGTTTTAAAAGTTATAGCTAAATGTTAAGAGTTACTACATTGAAATGATTCCCTGCCATTGTCTGAAAGGAGCACAACCACGAAAATAATCAACAGAAGAGGACTTGTTCACTTTCTAAAAATGTGACATTTGCGTTTTCTCCTCTCTGTTGCAGATGATCTGCCTTACTGCCCAAAAGGTATCACCTCCAAAGTTTTCCGCTTCAACGTGTCCGCCATGGAAAGGAACTCCACCAACCTGTTCAGAGCAGAGTTCCGTGCTCGGAGGGTTCCAAACCCAAGTGCCAAGAGGAATGAACAGCGGATTGAGCTCTACCAGGTGTGTAAAGGTACCGTTTCCATGTCCTTCTACCAAGTCCAGTCATGTCTAGCCAAAGCCAACAAGTCAAGGCAACAAGTAGGTCCAAAAGCCAATCTTCCATCTGTTGCTCACTGCCCAGAACGAATCACTGTATGCGGGAGGACAGCTATACTTCAATTGTAGACTGTCAAGAGTATACCCTAATCTGGTTACTTCTTCTCCAACCACATCTTTTCAGACCCTACATGAGAAAAGAAGCCAAGGATAACCAGATTGTGGCTAAAGGCGTGGGTAGCAGCCAGACCAAAAACCAGAAAGCTTGACAGGCCTGTACAATGTTTTCAGAAGCCAGACCGTGTTACTGTTAGTGCAGCATCAGCGAGCAGGCCACTGGCAGCCCACAAGAAACCTCTTTTGGTTATCCAGTCCCACCAGACCTCTTTATCCAGTCACACCAGACCACTTCATCAAGAGTTTGTACTAAAATATATGCGTTCATTAGGGCGTTACTAAGGGGCTCCAAGCTGAGTGATGGAATTATACTTGTCTCTGTGAGTGAGTGAGTGAGTGAGTGAGTGAGTGAGTGAGTCAGTGAGTGAGTGAGTAAAGTGAGTGAGTGAGCAGAAATTGTGTTCGGCCACAGCTATGTCATTTTACGTGTGATCGCGCTGAATCTTTCAGGAAGTGTAAAGAGCACCCCTGCGGGTGACCTAACAGAGCCAGATTTTTGAATTACTAGGGAGACTCTGGACTGACAGACAGACAGACAGTGCCCACCCACCATCGTGCAACTGTGTGCCATCGGCTCATACCAGGAAGGATTTATTACATCGCTGATGACGTCACAATTACTCGAGTGACATTTACTGATGACATCACAGTTGCTCATCACCGATGTCATCACAATCGTGACTGACACCGCCACAGACACCACCCACTTAGCCAATTTTAACTAATAAAGAGAAGATAATCTTTCACAAGTAATTGCCTATTGGCATTGAGGGGCTCTTTCAGTAGCATCAGCTTTGTCGTGTTGTCCACTGGTTTACGTGTTATTTTGTTGGTGTCTCAGTGTTCTGACAACACGAATGACTCTATTAGCTAACGTTGGTTTATTATTTCAGAGTGACAGTTCATTATTTGTTTGCAGATCCTGAGGCCAAACGAACACATTGCAAAACAACGCTACATTGGAGCCAAGAACGTGCTGACCAAAGGCACTCAAGAATGGATCTCCTTCGACGTGACTGAAACAGTGCGGGAGTGGCTGATAAACAGAGGTGAGACCGACTTTACCACCTTTCATAAACAATAAAAAATAATCATCCCATCAGCTGATCCTTTTTAATGTCCAAAAAAGAGGACTGTTTTTGTCTAACGCCTTGAGATTCTTTTTTGCAAAACACTATACAAGACTGAGAATTCTGACCATGCTGATTCTTTTCTGTCACTGATTACCATCAGGAACCAATTTGGGTTTGGAAATCAGTGTGCATTGTCCCTGCCACACGTTCAACCCAAATGGTGACATCATCGACAATGTGAACGAGGTGCTAGACGTGAAGTTTAAAGGTAATCTCCTACATTCTGTTGTTTATTAGGTCATGCCAGACAATCAGACATCAATATCTCTTTTGATTTGATCTTTTTCTTTTCATCATTCAAAATTCTTCTTGCAGTCCCTCCCGTTTGTGTAGAGATGTAATGGATCACATGAAATACTCATGGCAATCAGCAATTGAAAGTACAAGTTGTAGGATTTCCTCATGACCTTTGTCAAATCAGCTTTTAATTAAGGCACAAATAGCCAAATCCCCCCCCCCCCCCACACACACACACACTTCCAGCTGATTTAGGTGCTGGCATAGCTTTTGCCTCAGAAGCATGGCAACAAAACCATTTGATTTGTCCTTTTCTAAACAATATTTTGGGCTCAAATCAACTTGAGTAAAGCGGGACATCTAATTGTTCAGCAGTTTTTCCTCGTTGTTTAGGAAAGATCCAGTCATTGACTTCAACAATGCCCTCCATTTATGCATCATGTCAAAAACACGTCAAGGACGACAGTTTCAGACTAAATAATTATGCCAAATGTAAACTCGGCTCGATTGTCCATCAGATTTAACGCAGCCGAGAGGGGAAACTATGAAGCAAAGAGCCACTAGATTGTTCCTTTAGCACCTTTGATCATGTCTTGAGTACGACTATCTGGACATCTGACTGCCCATTCTTTCCCAAAGGGGTGGAGGGAGAGTATGAGGAGCAAACCCGCTGGGATCTGGGTCGTTTGAAGAAGCAGAAGGACCAGTACCTGCCTCACCTTATCCTCATGATGATCCCACCCCACCGTCTGAGCACGCAGACCACACGCCGACGCAAGAGAGCGCTGGACACAAACTACTGTTTCTCGTAAGGCAGAAGAAAATTACATTTTTTATCTCACCGTACCATTCGATATGCGATATGTGCTTCACTATTCGATACAACCTTGATAAAAGCTTCATTTCTGAGCCACAACTCTTTTTAGCAATGGCACTGGCTTGCTACTGTATAATGTAAACTAATTTAAAAATGTCATTACAAAATGGAAATAATGTCATTTGTGATGGAGAGTTTGTGAAATTGTGATGAGCAAGCCATATCACTTGTGATTACTACAGTAGAATACAATGGAGTTAATACCTCAAATTATTTTTCTGCTACATGCTACAGTATTGTTAACCTGATATCAGACTGAATTGTCAACACGTTACACTCATTTCCACCTTTGGGTGGATTCAAAGGTCTGGACCCAGGCAAACATATTGTGATATATTGAATTTCAATATACTCCTATAATAATACTCTAATGTGACTCTCTTAGTTCTTGAATTTTTGATTTCATCGCAAATGTGAATTGCGAACATTTATTTTAATTTTAGATGGACCTAATCCTTTTTTCGAGCTCATTAGGTTAAACTCCAGAGTCGATCTCTCTTTGCGACATATTTTACGGATGTGACAGAGTTCTGTTGTGCTCCCTCGTCACAGAAACATGGAGGAGAACTGCTGCGTTCGCCAGCTCTACATCGATTTTCGGCGCGACCTGGACTGGAAGTGGATCCACGAGCCCAGGGGCTACTTTGCCAACTATTGCTCCGGGCCGTGCCCTTACCTGAGGAGCTCTGATACCACACACAGCACGGTAAGAACAACGCTGATATACTTACCTGAGGAGCTCTGACACCACACACAGCACAGTATGAACAACCCTGGTATACTTATAATTTTAAATTACTTACCTTTTACCATTAGATCTACGTTAAGTTGGCATTTTCTCCTTTTTGAGATACAATTGGATGGACAGACACCGTCTTTATTAGTCACAGACACTGACAGATATCGCAGTGAAATTGGACCCGTCCTGGCTCGTCCTCCTCCATGGTCAGGCCAGCTGCAGACTGCAGTGGAGCACCCACGGACCAACTTCTTCTACCCGCTGCTGGTCAGACGATGATCTTCTGGCATATTTTTAGTGGGGGGTTATTTATGGAGGAAACCCTTGGGGAGAACATGCAAACTCCACACAGAAAGGCCCTTTCTCACGAGATAACCCACCTGGGTACCACCATACACCGAAGACATGGGGAGAGATTCCCCCTGTGTCGAATCGAACCCAGGACCTTCTTGCTGTGAGGCCAGTGTGCGAGACAAGAGTGCGCCACCGACACATGGATGATTTAGGTGTCTACTGTATGTCCTCATCACTTAAGTGACAGAAGGATTTTTATTTAAGTCCTTCTTGAACTGTCCATATCTGAAATGCCTGTGGGAGTTTGTTTTTTTTGTCTGTGGGAATAACTCTTATAGCTGATGGCCCTCATGTGACATCACTCTTCACTCTCAACAAATCTTTTCATCCAACACGCACAATCGCTTATTAAAACACTTTAGTTAGAGTTAAGATTACCCAGCCTATCATCACACATGCACACACATTTTATTGCAATCATCATTGCCATTAACAAACATAATTAAATTGCAATTGCAATAAAACATGTGTTCAATGCATTCTTGTAGTCACGATGTTTATCCAACCTTTTAAAAAATGACTTGTAGCGCAAAAGCGTTCTACTCCAAAGCCTTTGTCGTCTCAATAAGTGGTGTTACTAAAAGATTAGAGATGTTGTCGGGATCCATGACGGTGAGGTCATAGAAAAACAACATTAATTTAACATTATTTTCCAAGACCTCACAGCTGGCAAGCCTGTAACTAGCGTTTTTTTTTTTTACTCGCTTTCGTTGAAAACATTTTCTCTGAACATGTTTAACAGCATTGCAAAGTTTAACAAGCCTTTGATTTTTCCTTTTGTTTTTTTTAAATTCTTTCTGTCCGATACCAATGCAAAATGCAGCACTTTGTGGATCTTGTTCTTCCAGAACACGTTAAAAAAAAAGGGACTTCTTGGATTTGTAAAGGCTATAGTGCTATGCTCAGTGCACACATAAAACTTCATACCCTATTCTCAATGATGTGCTCCAGTACCTATGGTATTTCAGACATGGGAGCCTAATCCAACCATTTTACTGCTTTGAATTAGCCAGAGAATTAACAAGCTCAACATAATTCATCAGTAGCTACTGAATGTAAAATGATTTACTACTGTAAATAACGGAATACTTTGTTGTAGGGCTGTGCATTACTGCAATTAATCAAATTTTAATCTTAATTACAATTTTCCCACAATTATGAAAACAAGATAATCGAGATAAAGCAATTCTTTTTTTATACATTATTTTAGTCAATTATTTATTTATCTTTCTTTTTTACTCTTATTTTAATGTATTTTTTTGTTTTCAGTTCAACTATATGTAAGAAATCCAGTACATGTATTAAAAAGACCAAAAATCTCAATTTAAAAAGACAGGTTTTTTCAAGTTCAATTTATGCATGATGAAGCCAAAGTCAATGAGTAATTGTGTTAAATAATCGTGATCTCAATATCAGTTAGAAATAATCGTGATTATTATTTTTGCCATAATCGAGCAGCCTTACTTTGTTGATACTGCTTAAATGAAAAGGGAAGATTGCTGTGTTCTTAGAGATCTGTGACTTTCTGTCTGTCTGTCCAACAGCTGCTGAGCCTGTACAACACTCTGAATCCTGAGGCCTCGGCCTCTCCCTGCTGCGTCCCTCAAGACCTGGAGCCCCTCACCATCCTCTACTACTCTGGACGCACCCCCAAAGTGGAGCAGCTCTCCAACATGATCGTCAAGTCCTGCAAGTGCAGCTGAGGAGACGTCACACGCGAGGTAGTACGGCAGGACTTTCTAGGTAGTGACCAGGACCACGCGCTTGTCGACTTTTGGACCTTTAGCTGAGACAAACGCTCAAACCCACCCTGCGGGCATATGGTTTAGATTTGAACACCACTCTGAAGGACCCCCTTTTTTTATTTCTTTTTTTTGGGGGGATTAGATTATGTTTAAAACTGGGGGTCCTAATTTTCTGTCTTTTTTCTTTCAGTCAGTTTAGGGATGCCAAGTTGTTATTTTTATCTTAAAAGGTAAGGTCCAACTTACCTAAACTAAAATTCAACGTATACCTACAGTATGATATTAGACACTCCCATCTAGATTTGTGAATATGAACAACTCACTCCCGACGCTAGATATCAGTGAGCCAGGGTACTAATGTATCTGTGACATGAAGAAGAGACAAGGCATGGAGCTGCCTCGCGGATGATGAAAGCGAGACTGACTTTGTGGTACATTTTCTGGTTCGAAACTCTTAAGAGTTTCGTTAAAACGTCAGATAAAGTTTCGATAAACGTCATGCTAGTGCTAATTAGCATGACATTTATTTTGGCGCAAAAGCCAAACAACTATTCTACGAGTCCACAAAGTTAGTCTCCCATACATCGTCAACAGAGCCGCCGCATAAGTTAACGAGTGGCTTTTCTTGTTATTAACTTGTCTTGGGACGCTGTTGTTAAGAGTCACAAATATAGACTGAACTGTCCCGAACGGTCAAAGTCTTCTTTTAGGCTGGATTTTCCCTTGAACTGTGTTCGGTTCCCTTCCCTTCAAACAGTGGGCATTATCTTCAAACACAAAGGAGAAAGGACAGACTTGCTGCTGTATCCAAAGCCATAGCTGTGGTCAGGGAAAAGGACGGCTGAGAGAATGCCTGTTGGATTTGCAATGGAAAGTCAACGAGCAAAGAGCCAAGCTTTTCTTTTTTTGGCCAGGCAGCAGCAGCAGCAATGACCTCTTTTTTTTCGCTGCATCTATTAGAATGAAGAAGAAGAAGAAGAAGAAGAAGAAGAAGAAGAAGGAGAAGAAGAAGAAGAAGAAGCAGAAGCAGAAGAGGGGACCTGTATAGAGGGGAAGAAATGTGATGGAAACTAGCCACGAGCACACTGCCATTCACTGGAAGCTTTCATCCCTGACAGGTTCAAATGATTTTGGGGACATCAAATAATATGCTGGAAAAGAACTAAATGTTACGCAACAACTTTTTATGACATTTCTTTTACATTAATAGCAGATTTTGCTCTGTTATGCAACTTGTCGTATAGTGATCGTTTCACTAAAATGGGAGAAGGAATTGACATGTGTATCTCTGTTATCCATGGTGGAAACACTTTTTTTTTATATTAAACTATGGGAATTGTTACGTGGATTTCCTTGTGATTTTGCCAGCGTCTGAGCTTCTTTTTTTGAATGTATTCAAATCAGTGTGGCCTGTTATAGTTGATATAGTAAATGTCTGACTAAAATTACCATTAGTATCCATTCAACAGGAAATAGGGGGCACTTTTCCTCCATATTTTACAGGTATTTGTGGTGATATAACATTAACAAAACAGGAATGCTGTGTTTGACAACAATAGTGTATTTTCCCCATCAGAATAAGGGGATTATCCCATCAACTCACCTATCACCCTTCACACCTGCCAGCTGACAAGGAATCGCAAGTGCAGTCAGGAGGAGTGGGCTCAGAAAACACTGCAGTCTTTCATACCCTCCGTTTGTTTTGGTGCTCCTTTACAGGGTGAAGCCTTAATGGAACATGAGAAGAGAGACGGGGGAAGGAGGTCACAACATGACAGTATAGACCAAATCAGCGGGATGTTTACATTTACTTCCGGGTACCCCTGAGGTCCACACATTATAATGGCGGTGGACGGCACAAACTGACGTGTTGAAGACAAAAACAGACAAAGAAGACAAAAATGGTTTGTCCGTGTTGTGTTGTTGTTTAATATCATTCATAACAACACTTTCACTAACGTTAGTGGAGACCAGACTAGCTAATTTACCTGTTGGACCAGACCAGAGTAGACTTGACGCTAAATTAAATTAACGTGGCTCAAGTAGCTCTGTTTGTAACGTTAACGTAACCTCGCGTCACCAGGCTCTTCTACGTTAACGAGTCTGCAAAACAGCGAGTTTGACAGACAAACAAACGTTATTAGCTAGCTAACACTACATAAAACAAACACACAAACACAAACCGTTTAACCATTTAAATTGAAAGTAGTCGGCCGAAAACAACGAGAGGGTTTGACAGCATTTATTTGACAACACGCACATTTAAACCTGCCGCCTTCCCCAAGTGGTACCCGGAAGTAAATTTGTTTACATGGTGACGTCACGGTGATTTGGTCTATAGGGTATGCATGTGATGTCACAGAGGAAGAAGTCACTGTGGGGTCACGCCCACTGAGTCACAGCAAGACTGAGCTTGAATGCAGTAATCAGCCTAGATAAGTGACACCTGCTGCTCAGGGAGGAACTTGACACTCATTTTGACACTCGTTCCCGATTGAGGGGGCGTGTTCCAGTGGGTGTGCACTGTGCATACCCTCTATAGCCGGATGTACAGTAGACCTAATGCTTCTCCAAGGCAGTAGTAGCCCTGTTTCAGACTCCCCCAGTCAGAGTAAAGTCATACTATACTAGAGAAGCAAAGTGACCGCCTACTTCCTGCTTCAGCACTGTACCAGAGATTTTCATCCACCATTTATTTTCCCATAGACATTTCGTAAAATGCTTTTAAAATTGTTTTACTCAGTCAAACCAAACCGTTCAGATGTATTTAGAAACAGGAGAGACCGCATAACATTTCAGCAAACAAACGTAAAAAAAAAAAGCGGATTTTTCGATTTTAAGTTTTGGTCCGAGTGAAATGTTCATCAAACCGTTTGGTTTGATGAAGTAAAACGATTTTTATAAGCATCTTACGAAATGTCTATGGGAAAATAAATGGCGGATGAAAATCTCTGGTACAGTGCTGAAGCAGGAAGTAGGTGGTCACTTTGCCTCTCTATACAGTATAGCCTTGAGAGAGTAAGGGATTGTGACATTGTGGCAGTAATACTGTTTGACTGGCTGATTCGTCTTTTTTTTATCGACTTAAAAGATCACATCATGGTGCAAATCCGGTATGGGCTGCCTTCAGGACTTATCTGTTAAGCCAGAGGTTTTCAAAGTGGGAGGCGGGCCCTCCCCAAGGGGGGGCTCCAAACAGTTTTAGGGGAGGCTCAGTGAACGGGAGTGAAAATATATTACATTCATCAAAAGGAGATCACATAGCCTAAATGTGTGTGATTTGGTTAAAGAGAATGGGAATTGTACGGTTTTTCCCACTTTCCCAGAGTCGGAAACTAATAAATAAGTTAAGTTAAGTTAAGTTATCCTTTATTTATCCCCTTGGGGAAATTCAACCTCTGCATTTGACCCATCCTCTACTAGGAACCTTCCTAGAACTAGGAGCAGTGGGCAGCCACTGTGCAGCGCCCAGGGACCAACTCCAGTTCTTTTGCCAGTACCTTGGTCAGGGGCACTGACAGGAGTATTAACCCTAACATACATGTCTTTCTTTGATGGTGGGAGGAAGCCGGAGCACCCGGAGAAAACCCACACGGACACGGGGAGAACATGCAAACTCCACACAGAAAGGACCTGGGACGGACTGGGGTTCGAACCCGGGACCTTCTTGCTGTGAGGCAACAGTGTTAACCACTGAGCCACCGTGCTGTCCCGTAAATGCCTTCAGACAGGCCTGTCAAACAGCAATATCAGGCTATCCTGGCTCAATTGATGAATGTCTATAGGATCAAATAACATAATCATGATCCCAAAGGGCATCCAGGAATTGAGTGTGTGGGGGGGGGGGGGTTTGGGTGCCTTTTTCCAAGCTTTGTCTGGGAGGCACAGTCTCAGACTTTGAAAACCCCTGTGTTAAGCCATTGAAACCCCCAGCCTCTTAAGATTTATTTATTTCTTAATTGCAAGAATACAAACATTGCAACAATTGCCCTTTATTCATGAAATGATCAAATGGATCCTTAGAAATATTTGACTCAGAAATGAAGAAATGATGAATGCCACCACCATACAGCGCAGGCCGGCTCCAAAATAATAACCTCAATCTCTCATCAGCCATCTTTAAATGCCATTTCCCCCCTGTTATGTTTCGGTTCTATACTAACATAATTCTTCTTACTTGAATCTCCCTGAGCCCACCTGTTTCTTCCAGGCACACGCAGAGGCCATTTTCTTCCGGAGTAATAAATTCAAAACTCCACTTCTCTTTCTCAGGGATCGTTCCGTAACGGCTTTCCCAGAACAGGCAATTACTATCATTTTGGGCGCATGGTGAGGCGTGGAAATCTCTTTATGTTCTTATTTGTCATGAAATGCTTAGTAAATCATGCTCACTTATGAGAAAAGTATTAGTACGTTTTATTGGCAGCGTCACTGCCAGGCTTGCTGGCAGAGGGGGGGAGAGGAGGGGGTGGCTAATGTAGGCTAATAGGCACTGACAAGTAGTCAGAGAGAATGTGCTTTCTCTATGTGCCCGTTATTGTCCGCTGTCAAAATGGATCACAGATGCACCGTGATGTTAACAGAAAGGCCCGGGGGGCAGGACGTCCTGGACGAGGTCGAAAAATAGGGGCGGCCGGGTTAATGGCTTTGCAGACAGCCTTGTCGTAACAAGCACGCATTACTGGTAAAGAGCAGCCAAACGCCATGCATGATTGAGCTTGTACCTTCACCCCGACTAAAGTCCAGTTACCCACCGCACTTACGAACATCTCCACCATTGGTCCCATGCCCGAAAACCTGCAGGAATCCCGTGCCCGCTCCTGTCTCCCCAACAAAAGGCTCTCACAGGTCTTAGCATCACATGCTGCACACAGTGTTGTATCCACGACGATAAATCAAACAAAGAGTTGCGAACAAATCTCATCGCAGACCCTGTGTGATGTCTATGCTGTGCTAGTGGAGGGGCGTCTTTGGGGTCCATCCAAGTGTGGTTGACAGAGCGGGGGGTTGCAGCAAGCAAGATGGCTTCCCACGGAACAACATACTGTAGCCGATTTGTCTGAAGGATCTTTTCCCATGTTGGTCTAATGACAGCAGGCTAAGGGGTTAGCTATAGTCTTACATGGGCTAGCCTGAGAGGTTTAGACTCATGGAGACATGGGCTAGCCTGAGACATAAGGGTTTTAGACTGATGGAGAAGTCTTTTTGCTCGCGGGAGGAGGCAGTAGCTTGGCTGTTTCTCCTCTTGCAAAAAGTCGTATTGGTTTACGTACTGGCGAGCCAGTTTGTTTCCAACAAAACACCACACCAACACTGAAGCACACGGAGACACCGAGAGACAGAGAGCCTGCTGGAACATTGTCTAACACACAATAGTTGGTAACTCGGTAGGAAGAAAAAAAAAGCTCAAGCAACGCACGGAGGAACATGAGGAATTGATCTGGCGCCGCGCGGGAGCAGGGCCTCACCTGATATACGCAAAGCACTTCTCCTCAGGCGTGACTGTATCCGTGCTTCTGTAAAGCACTGGCATAACTCACACACACGTTTAGAAGATGTACCACCTGAACCTGAGTGAGAAGAAACCCCACCGGGTCACATTCACTTCCTCCAACTTTCCACAGCACCCTTCATTAATCCCCCCCTAAACTGGATGAACTCTTTTAACATATTTATTACGGTTAAGACCGACGATGAGCAAGTCAAAGGAATAGCGCTGGGTTTTCATTTAGGAGGAAGAAAGACTGACGCACGGTTTGCAGATGCAGATATGATTGTTGTTTGCTCCCTTTGGGGGCTGACCGCCCTGACCTCAAACCTGCAATAAAGCTATTTCTAGCTCCAGGCTACTGGATGAGCATAATGTGATTCTAGTTCGGGGTCCATTTCTGGGTTTGAGTCTGACTTTCTCAGCACTTGTGCTCTTCCAAGACTCACCAATGATGAATTGCATGACACGTAAATGCACAGAGGTTTGGAAAACTCTGTCTGCTGTTATTCCCTGAGCAGATTAACAGATGTTGAGGGAGAGAAAAGAGGGGGAAGTGAGAGAGCGAGAGAGACAGAGAGAGAGAGAGAGAGAGTGTGTGTGTGTGTGTGTGTGTGTGTGTGTGTGTGTGTGTGTGTGTGTGTGTGTGTGTGTGTGTGTGTGTGTGTGTGTGTGTGAGAGAGAGAGAGAGCGGGGCAAGAGGAGAGAATCTCCTCAATAGGACTGTTGCTGCAATAAAATCATCAGGTCACATCAGACCAGTTCTCAGGCCCCAGGGTGGAAAAAGTTGTGTAATTCAGCAATGAGAAGAACACACACACACACACACACACACTCACACACACACTCACACACACACACACACACACACACACACACACACACACACACACACACACACACACACACACACAGCAGTCACACACACACACACACACACACACACACACACACAGCAGTCAAGCCAGCGGCCATAGTCACTGGAAAAGAGTGAAGGGGTGAACAAATATGTAAACACATATCAACTTCATAGACCTTTATAGCTAAACAAGTGAATGGGAGGTCTGGATCAAGCTACAGCAGTATATTACAGCACAGTGTGTCTTTCCGTCACACTATTCCAATAATAGAGTGATGGTGTGTGTGTGTGTGTGTGTGTGTGTGTGTGTGTGTGTGTGTGTGTGTGTGTGTGTGTGTGTGACAGAGAGAGAGAGAGAGAAAGAGAGAGAGAACACAGAGTACAGTATGTGTGTAAGGGAGAGAGAGAGAGAGAGAGAGAGAGAGAGAGAGAGAGAGAGCGCAATTTGCACACCCTATAAATCAACATACAACATTAAGAGAATTTGACCAAGCTAGACAGCAACGAGGCAAGTATCAATTTTGCAATAGAGTTAAATGAAAAACGGATGGTTCTGAGAGAGAAAGATGTGAGAAGCTGTTGGTGCCTATATGATTATAGATCAGGATACTGTATTTCAAATTGTGGCCTTATGGTTTAATCCGTCATGCTACACACACACACGCACAGACAGACAGACAGACAGACAGACAGACAGACAGACAGTAGGGATGCACCGATATGAACATTTTGGCCGATATTGATAACCGATATTAACATTGCTCTTATATTGGCCGATAACCAATATTTACCGATCTATACACGATGTGTACCTGTATAAAAACACATTTGTATGATCATCAAATTGTGTGCATACTGAAAAACACATGTAAACACTGTGAATTTGAAAAAAGTAATGGATTTCTTTATTTCCAAAACATTTGGAAAAGCCAATAAATCATAGATTTACCGCATTGTTTCCTCTCAATGTGAAAATTCTGTCTGACACCGATAATGGATATTAACATTGCAACATCGGACCGATGGTGTTGCAATGTGTTAGAAAATGACTAACATCAGCTGATACCGATTCGAATGCCGATATATTGTGCAACCCTAATAGATAGATAGATATTATAGATAGATAGATAGATAGATAGATAGATAGATAGATAGATAGATAGATAGATAGATAGACAGACAGACAGATAGATAGATATTTGAATTGCCAGTTCTGACTATCAGTCCTGTCATATTAGCAACCACTGCAACAGGAAGTGAGCTGGGATTCAATTTAGAATGTTTATGTTGTCAACTGTATATATATATATATATATACCGGTGTGTGTATATATATATATATATATATATATACACACACCGGTATATATATATAGTCAAAAAAGGCATATTTTTCCCTTATATTGCAATGCAGGGAACACCTTAGCATTTGATTTAATTGATAAGAACATATAGAATGTAGAATGACTAAAGGGAGCGGACCCGGGCCACCTTATTATAATAGTAAGATAGTCATGGAGTTCTGGACAAAATCATATCTAATAATAATTATAAAAGTATATGTTCTCTTCTTCAGCGAGGCCTTTCTCAACCTCAGCTGATCCTCAGAGAGGCTTCAGTCATCCTAACCCAAAAGAATGTGGGAGCTGGCGTCACATGAGACAGAGGAAGACACGGTGACAGATACTGCATAAAGCCTGCTGCCCTGGACAATAAAAAGATAGATAGAAAGGCCTCCATTGTCCGAGGACTCTGTGTAATACAGCCAACTGTTGGCTTTGGGTTTCCTCTCCACTCATTCATTTTGTCTCTGCGTAGCTGTAAACACTTTCTCCACTTACAGCAGGTTAGGTTGTGGCCCCCTCACTTACTACAATCTATAAATCCTCCGTGAAACATGAGGACTCAGGATAAGGCGGCACGTCAGTGAGGCATTTAAAGTATCCGCTGTGTATTTGAGTGTGTTTGTGTTTGTGTGCACGCACACGCACACACACACACACACACACACACACACACAGGCCCAGGCATGCACACATATATGTGTGGAGCGAGACGCAGAGACTCCTAAATCATGTGGACACCGTGAGTAATAATCCTTGGTGGATTATCCTCTAGGTAATGATAACACTGGCGTGTCTCCCCCGCCACCTATAGCCCAAAAGCACCAAGCAGATTGATGAAGGAAGTCATCTTTAACGGCCTTATATACAACCACCTCCGCTGAAACACGTGGTGGAGGAGACCGTATCAGCGGGGGGCTGTCTTCACAACAAATTCCACACTGAGGACTTAAGTGGTTTTGCTGACTTTATTGTGGCTTTCGCCCGTCTGTTCTCACAGTTTACTGGGGATCAAATTGGCGAAAATAGCATCATTCAGCAAGTTCCGCACAGAGAAGGGGAGGTTCAATCGACACAGAGCAGCTCAATGCAAAGTCTCACCCAGTCACTGAGCCACGGCAGGGCAAGCAGATGGAAGTGCTGAAAATACTATCATAATAATAGTAAAGACTTTCTTAACCCTACTCTCACTATAAGGCCATGCCTTTACAAACATTGGCAAATCCCTACAGTCCAAACATAGTAGGGTACTGTACTGTATGTGCAGACCGTGGCCGTTAAAGTGGATTATCGGCCATATAAATAAATGCTGCAGGTGTTTGAGCATGGTTGAATGTAACTGAATAAGTGAAAATAAACGTAAAAAAAAAAATGGTTAAACAGGTGTCTTCAGCAGCACTGAGAGGTTTCTACAATGGGCCTTTTTCACAGCCGCCATTTTGTGTGCAAGCAAAACATTAATGAGGGCCCCAGCATTGGAACACCTAAATGGATTGGAAGTTGGAAACCCTCATTAATGCTTTGGTTGCTCCTGTGTTTACCCTGCCTTTTAGACAAAATATGGCTACTATGGAAAAAAAAAAAAAAAGTCAATCGATGTATTACATCTTCATAATCAAACACTCTTCATAGTTGTGGTTGTAAATATACAAAAGCTTGTTTTGCATCAATAGCCTAAAAACATTAGTTACTCCAAGATACGGCACTCAAAATATTATGTGATTGAATTCAAAAGCAAGTTCCCCCCCCCCCCCAATTAGAATCCACACCCTAGAACTGCCTTTACTCAACAATAGTGGGAAAAGTACAATTCTTACATGTGTAATGCTGCTGTAATTACCATCCTATTAGTAACAAGATATTTCAGGCCTGGTGTTGCCAAGTAACCAGCATAAGCAGAGACACGCTGGTCCTCCACAAAGTCAATGAGAAACACGTTTGGGTTCTGCCTCCCCCTTCATCTGCACGAGACCTGCTGACTCCTTGGCTTGGCAGCGCTCCATAGGCTATTGGCGTGTGTGTGTGTGTGTGTGTGTGTGTGTGCGTGTGCATGCGTGTGCGTGTGATCTCCCTCTGTGGAAGTTTGTGCTTATATGTGTGTATATTAGTTGGGTTCTGGTCTTTAAATAAAGAACACGATTCTACTGTGTTTATACTGTCGATTGTGAAACATACGGCACTAAGGCTGACCACTATTGCTATAACAACGGCAGCATTTCAAAATATTTCAAAAGCTAATTGAACTGGCAAACATTACACACTGTCACAGTGAAACACGGAAAGCACTGCCACTGCGTAAAAGATACACATACAGTAATTAGAACAATTTACTTTTTGGACAATTGGAAAGTAAAACAAGTACATAATAAAAATTATATATATACAGTATATATATATACATATATATATACACACCGGTATATATATATAGTCAAAAAAGGCATATTTTCCCCTTATATTGCAATGCAGCGAACACCTTAGCATTTGATTTAATTGATAAGAACATATAGAATGTACAGTAGAATGACTAAAGGGAGCGGACCCGGGCCACCTTATTATAATAGTAAGATAGTCATGGAGTTCTGGACAAAATCATATCTAATAATAATTATAGAAATCTCGGATTTGGCGCAGGGGAACAAAATTGCATCAAATGGGGGTCTGTGGCCCTAATGTGGACTAACTTAGGAGTCTTTGCTATGAAAATGATTATATTATATTAGATTAGATTATATTAGATTTGATTATTTTATTTGGTCTCCCTTAGGAGAAACTTGTCTTGGAAGACAAGCCCATGCTGCAACGGACCAAACAACAGTACAAACATAGTGCAAGACATAATGTAAACATGGTGAACAACACCAGCCCAACAGCATGGGCAACAACAACACATCTACTATTTCATACAGTCAGTAAAAAGTAGAGCCCGACCGATATATCGGTCCACCGATATATCGGTCCACCGATATTATCCGCCGATAACCGATATATCGTATCGGCCGATATGCTGGCCGATATTGCAGATATTGTTTTATTTTGTATTTTTTAAGTTATAGACACAGCATGTTGTGTATATTTGATCTTTTTTCTGAACTCAAGTTATATTTTATATTTGTTCTGTTTGTGTTTTTCTATTTCTAGTTATTTATAATAATTATTAAATTCCCAGTGAAGTTTACTACCGTTTCATTGCATTGATGTAGTTTTGGATAATAAAGTTCAATTCAAGTCATGTCAAGTCATATGTTTGTCAAGTGTTTGATATTTGAAGGATCATTGAAAAAAAATATATATATAAATTGGTATATATAATATAAGAATATCGGCCGATATATCGATATCGGATTATTTTTTACTCCCTAATATCGGCATCGGCCTAAAAAATCCAGTATCAGTTGGGCTCTAGTAAAAACTTTGAAAACCACTGCTCTAGTTACTAACTGCACACACAGTCAAAGCACATCACCAAATATTGGTGTCTTCAATGAGAATTCCACAGCAGGGTTCACTGGTTCATTTCTTTTTTCAGGAGTTTTAATCTGTATAAGCTCATCCTGACACAAACACACACGCGCGCGCACACACACACACGCACACACGCACGCACACGCACACACACACACACACACACACACACACACACACACACAGAGTGCATAGTTGTCACGCCGCATCCTGTCGTCACTGTAAACAAAAGTAAACATGGGGCGGTCCCGTCTCAAATTCCCACTACATGCTCAAACACACCACAAATATGACAGAGACCGCAGTACAATTTGCTGTTGGCAGGCTTCATTCTAAAATCTTGAAATATTGAATGATGGGAATGATTTGCCGTCTCACAGAGCGGATCTGTAATAGTGTCCTTCTGTCTTTCTCTTATCATGAAAAGCACTGGGAGAAGCTGGAGAAAAGTGTTTCCACTGAAGTCATATGCTATAAACAAGCTCTCACGTTTTGTTCCAATGTAATCTAATTTAGCCAGATGCATAACCGTGTAGAGCGTAGGAAATAGGATGTCTCCTTCCCCTCTGTCTCTGATATCCCCCCTCCCTCCCCAAACTCAAATCTGATTTCCCTTTTTTATTTGATTCCAAAGTGATTTCAGTGTGGCTGTAAACGGGCCTGATCAGCTGTGTTTTGTTATGTTTACGGAAGGCAAATAACAAACATCCCTGCAGTCGGGTTGTAGCCTGTCCAAGTGTCCACTTTCTCAAACCCAGTAACCAACATGTTTCTTTGTTTTATTGTGTGGGTCCAGATCTAGATTCAGTTGTATCTTTGCAGCATCACAAACATCACTGGGAACCACTGAAAGCGACCCTGTGAGAGCAAAAAGTAGCCTACTTACACGACACAAAATTCCCAGGATGGAAGTAACAAATATAATTTACTCTCACTGCTGTAAAAACAATAGCGCACAAATAGTAAACATGTCCACTTCACTACCAGTGATGTAGTTCTACCCTTGTATCAGTCCCATTCACTGTCAATGCTCTCGTAAGCCCGTCCCGTCTTTTATTGTCACACGAACACCACAATACATGCATGCGGCCACAACACACTCATGCTGACGGTGGCCGGTGAAAAGTGTCCTCTGCATTTAACCCATCCAGGCATGTCCTTTCCTCCGAGGGGCATGCCAGGAGCAGTGGTCGCTTTCTCGTACACGGCCCGGGGACCAACTTCGGATGTTGTCGTCACTGGTCGGATGACGATGACGATCTGATCTTCTGCATGTTTTTAGTGGGGGGGGTATATACGGAGGAACCCCCTGGGGGAGCACGGGGAGAACATGCAAACTCCACACAGAGAGAAAGGCCCTTACGACGAGATAACCCACCTGGGCAGTAGGCACTGAAGATATGCGGGGGAACACAACCACAGCGCTCACAGTGTCCCAGGCGAGAATCGAACTCAGGACCTTCTAACTGTGAGGCGACAGCGCTACCGACTGCGCCACCGTACCCCGTAGTAATATGCCTCCCCTTAGTGGCACAAATTCAAAATTACAATGTGACTAACTAACGCAAATGGAGACCGATCCCCCATTTGGTGGGGGACAACAAAGCTACTCAATAGCTTTTCGTTAACATGTAGGCGTACTACTAACAGTCACTCAGTCAGTCATTCTGCTTTTCCAAAAGCATGCTTTGACTTGGGGTTAGTTTTTGCTAACCTGACCGTGCCAGATGGTTTGTTACACAGAACCATCTAGGACTTCATCTTTTGAAAAGGGCAGATGCGTTCAAAAAGTACCTGGCAGGTGATTGGATGAACCACCTGTCTATCACGGGCTCGCTTCTCGCTGTTGTCACACCTAAATCCCGCCCGCTGCCGCTGGATGCTGATTGGTCCGGCCCACTGCTGCTGCAACAGAGTTAAAGCAATAGCTTGGAGCGCGACAGGATCAATTTATTTTTGCCACATGCATACTGCATCTGCATTTTGACAATCCTAAATAGTATGTGCATCAAACCTACTAAAGCATGGATATATTGGTTAACCATTATATCACCAGCAACAGTATAATTGGTGTAGTTTAGACTAATTTATGTTCTTTATTGATTTCTTGGGGAAGGACTAGTGTCCAACTTTCAAACTTGGAAGCTGGAAACCCTCATTAGTGTTTTGCTTGCACCTGTGTTTATCCTGCCTTTTCGACACAAAATTAAGCTACCTTCTCTCTCACACAAATCCTTGTGTCCCATGATAATTATTAAACACACACACTCACACACACACACACACACACACACACACACACACACACACACACACACACACACACACACACACACACACACACACACACACACACACACACACACAGGTGTCCTAGTGAAGTGGAACTTGTTAAAGTGTTTAGAACCTCCTTGTAGGACTGCAACTACTAGCTAACAATGGGCTACAAAGCTAACAGCAATTGGCTTGCTTGCATTTGCCTGGTTGTAAGCTAGTTTGCAATAGCCTGGGTCCTCTGGCCTGGGTGAACCCAGCGCTCAACATGACGTCACATACTATGTCTGTAATGCAAGTTCTACGTCACTGGAGGTCGCGTGGAGGCTGGGTTTACCCAGGCTAGGTTTGCAAGCCTTGCTAGCTAGTTGGTTTGCTAATTACAAAAGTAGCATCAGTGAATTTGTTTTTCCGATGCTGGGGCAGGGCTATGGGTTGGAGGAGCCCTGGCATGATTTTTGTTGACTTTACATGTTAACACGTGCTTTGGTAGCACCTTGTTCGCTTGTCGTAACAGCTCAACAAAATATTTAGCGTTAATTCTTGCTTTGACTTACCCAATAATAGCTAGGAAATCATTGCAACTTCATGTCCACAGCTGCAGCAGCAGGGGAGGTCCTCTCCTCCCAGGACGAATCCACCATCTCGGCAAGTCCATGCTTGTTGTGACTTCTACCGTACTGCCTGGTGTACAGGCGCACACTGTATTTCCCTTCTGCAGCCGTTTGGGGGCAGTGCTCTGCGCCGCTGTGAGTGTGTGAGTGCCAAAGTCACACCCTCTTCCGCGTTCAGCATACGAACCAAGGGATTTCATCATTTCAACATTAATTTTTTCATCTAGCTAAATTTCGTAAAATGTTTGTAAAAAATAGTTACTAAAGTTTCATACTTTGTGAAACCAATAAGCGATTCAGCTATATTTAGAATCAGGAGAGATTTGGGCCAAAACGAAAAAATAAAAACTTTTATGTTTTTTTAATCAGTTTCATCTTTTTGTTTTGGTGCAACATTTGTGGAATAATCCAGTGTTCAGAAGCCAAATTGCCAACTTGACTTGAAGACGTCAAGGGCGAAATTTCCACTATAAGAGCAGCCCTACACACACACACACACACACACACACACACACATAGGTGGAAAGTACTTGAGTACAAGTACCCGAGAGTACTTGACTGGGTTTTTCTTTTCTTTTTGACGAATTGTACTTTTTGACCCCCTAAAAGTCAAAAAATCGTTCTTATTGTTCCTCGATGTTTTTGTTTGAGCTTTAGGCCTACTGTGCAGAATGATGTCTGTGCAGAGTTTGACACTAGGCTGTTTTCACAATCGTCTGCTGAAAGTGGAAAGTTTCTCTGTGCACTGAAAAGGCATGACATCACAAATACTGGAGCCAATCCCTGTCCAGTATTAAGCAGTTAAAGCTTCAACACAACACATTCTCACTCCCAACTCATCAGTAGATAATGACTGAATTTTTATTTTTGGGTGAACTTATACATGTTTACAGCAGTAGGTTAGACAAACTTCAGCAAAGTAACAGGTTACTTCATCTTGAGTATGATATCCAGCCGTGACAATGTCACCCTTGATTGCTTCAGATTGAGCATATTATAGGCTTGGTTCTTTCATGTCTCTCTGCATTAGTGCTGTAAAAGTAGGGAGAACCCCGAGGGGCTGAAGGTTTTACAGTCCCACAATGGTCACCACCATCTCTTCTTTTGGCGCAGGTTTCATCCCATCCATTACAATCTGATAAGAATTCAGGGTCACTAAATAGAAGATTGAGATTTAAAAGCAATCCTCCCTCTCGAGGAAATAAAACAGTCCAGAGACACTTGAAAATTGGATAACGGGTGCAATGTATCAGGGAATTTCCAGAAAGAAAAAAATCCCCGTACTCTTTAGCTAACCCTAAACTCACTCCCTCTTTGCCAAGAAAAGCTTTGAGATAAGATGTTCACATAAGATGCCCACAAGTTTACAAAATATTGATCAAGGATGTCGATTCCTAAATACATTTCCATTGAAGTCTACCTAACCACAAAACGTCTTGATACTGAGATCAAGATGTGTTTCTACTGTTTCACTAGCCTTTAGACTATTCAGAGCCTCAAACTCTCAGTGGGACCCACTGAGTGGGTAGCAGACACATCTGTTATCATTTTTTACTTTAAATTGCCTGCCTAATGATGCCAAAACCTGGGTTCAGCATTTACCCCCTATATGCTCCACCAGGAGTGCAGGAGTGGTCAATAAACTGCACTGATTCAGCAAGATTTTTTTTCTGGTTTTAATGAACAATTGAGCCAGCAGGTCAACCATCACACACCAAGAAAATTACATCTACAAGAAATGAGACCGTTTGGTCTTTTTGTTACATTGTAACCACTTGTGCTCTTACTGTGAAATAATATTATATGAGTGACACTACTGTGTTTAAAATTCGGTTCTTCTGCATCTATGAAATATAAAAAAGCAACGTCATACTGTGTAGACATGTACACAACAATGTTGCAATGGAATAATTATAAATACCTTCACTGATCATGTTATATTGGATACAGATATCATTTCTATTTGTCATTTTGTTATGATTGCCTTTCTTATTATTCTGATAGCAAGCGTGACCATAAATGATTCCACTGTATTGTATTCTATACAGAGATTACTGTCACTAAGAAGAGCAAACATTAAAAAGCCTTTCTATCATTTTAGTGAGAATAGAGGACGAAAGAACATACCATCCCCCCCCCCACATCTGACTCAATTTTATTTTTAAATCCAAATTAAGCTTATTGGGTCCTGTAAGTTGACTAGCTCTCTCCCATCTTTAAAAATGTTTTGATTTAATTTAACTCTTTAATCATACTCTGCCATAAATGTAAAGGCAAGTAAACAGTGCCATGAAGCCCATGCTGTTACCCCCACCATTCCCACACATTGAAAAGAGTGAGTCAGAAAGTAAACAGAGTCTGTAATGAATTTCCCAGCATTGGTAGGTGTTCCATCCATGGTGGGTGGCTGTGACATTCAGGCATCAGCCGGTTCACTAACAGTTTGCTCACTGCTGCTATTAGAGGACATTTATCAGATTTATTTGATAAAGTAATCCCGAGGCGCAACTTCCAACTGTGTTCATTTCAAAATCGTAGGCCTCACACGAAGCGTACAGTGCTTGGAGGTAATCAAATACAAATATGTTGTGGTTTTTCTGGTGTGTGTGAGTCAAAAATGTGTCATCTTTGCTAATACATGCTAAAATATCAAAGAAAACAAAACCACTACTCAAGTGGCCTACACATCTTACATAATCGTGGCCTCTCAGCATTGATCAATCACAGCTATTCAAATGCAACTGGGAGCACATCCCAAATAAAGATGTGCAACTTCAGAGCCAACCGTTGACAGTTAGTGTGCCAACAGCGCACAGCCAGAGACATTGGGGGAGAGATTTAGGGCGAAGAGAATGATGTGGCAAAGTTGTCTAGCCTATAGCTGTGCTTGACGGTCAGTGGATCTGGCAGAGTGGGTTTATCTGTGCCCAGAGTAATGGCCTCTCGAGGCTGTCTAGCAGTGTCACTGGGCACACATTAGCATGTTGCTGCTCACCGAGTGGGCTTACCTCAGGGGATCATGGGTGCACAGGCCCTCATCTGGTTCTGATTGAAGAGAATGAAGGTGGAAAAGTTTTTTTTTTAAAATATATATATATTATTAAAGGAGGGCAAAATACTTGCTCCTTTCATATTTCGGCATTCCTTCTCCTTTCAGCTTCTCAATGAGCCTTCTTGGATCGTCAAGCCTTTGGACGCTTTCAGTTAGGTTACATGAGCTCAACCATGCAATTGCCAATTTAATCACCGCGTAGCGCCAAGAATTTACAACAAAGTCAATGAAATGGAATTCGAGTTCAGGTCCAGCTTTCATCTCCAGAAAAGATGTATTGCTGTATATAGAAGGATTCAACTGTACGTCATTATCTAACAGCGCACGAGATTCATGCAGGAGCTCTTGTAAAGAATAGCCCTATGAAATATGAACGTTCTTTTCTCCTGTTTCTTATTTTCACCATGAATTACATCTCCCATCTATTGTACTTGTCAGTATCTGAATCTCTAATGCGTTGCTTCCACCCATCTGAATCTGTGATGGACTACCACGAGTTTTGCTCAGAGACAGATTACTTCAGAGAAGATTACTTTATTTGTGGACCAAAACTAACTAGAGACCAGATTTGCTGTTTGCACTTTAAAACCGGTCTCATGATTCCAATTCTAAACCTTACCATATGTTCTAAAAATTACTTCTTCGCAAAAGCACATCCAGCAAGGTCTAGAGTTAAAAATAGACCTCATGGGAACTTTGGAGGTAGTTCAGGTATGTTGTTGGTTAGCTTCATATGGTAGATCAATTGAACCCTCTCTATTATAATCTCTAGCATATCTGCGGATGTGGTTAGAGAATAGATTTATAACAGACTTGCACTAGGATTCTTTGGCTGAAATCAGATCAGATGTTAATCTTAAACTCATACCCATTACCCCGAAACAAAGTATGACGTCTAAAAGTATCATATTGGGGAAAATAGATATTAATCTGATATTGCCATGGGTCATGGCAATACATTGCCATGTATTGGCTATTATTAACAAGGATATTTGCAGAGCTTGAACCAAGATGCACCGAAACATCCCTAAATCTTGATTGACCTGCTAAACCTTTTCGGGCATCACAACTTTTGGGCATCGATCATGGTGAATTTGAGCTCGACCATTGATTATGACCATGATTAGAATATGACGTATCCTTAGCTATAGGCTTAGCAAGAGAAAGAGAGCTATATTCAACGTAGCATTTATTGTTTAATACAAGCGACTCCTTTTTATGAATTGGAGGAATATTTGCCAAACTGCAGATTGGGTACGTGTGTTTGAGAATCTAGCTCCACTCTGAGGCAATGATTAATTACAATCCTTCACTACCTGTTATAGGAATTTGAAACATTGAAAGGGGAGGTTATAGATCCAATAATGGCCTCATTGTAAATCTGCAGTTTAAAAGTCAGACGCACGAGGAATGCCAGTTCTATGCTAACATAGGCGGGTACTTGATAGGAAAAACATTGAATGGGTACCAGGGCCAAACTGTCTCAGATGCTGTCGATCAAATATTACTATAAAAATATAATTCCATTTAATTCTTGATACCCCTCCCTCTCTACTGACACTGCCTTAACCTAATAACTAGCCTACTGTAAAGCAAAGACACTGGCCAGGCAAAACATTCACATTCTGCACGCTAACTTCAGTTGTAAAATGTCTCTTGTTGGACAGTAATGTGCTCAAAGCTTTTATGAAGGTCCATGTAAGAAACGTAAATTCAGTTTTAATAGAACTACTTGCAGCACAGGCCCACAGACAGACTGCCATCAGCACAGTCACACAGACAGACTGCCATCAGCACAGTCACACAGACAGACTGCCACCAGAGCAGGTTTCACATTGATTGTCGCCTGTACTGTCCAGCGTCCCAACATGACTCCAAAATGTCCTCTGCTGTCATCATGGTCATCATCAAGCTATGGAAAATAAACACATTTCAGACGAAAGTCACATCCCCCTCTTTCCTGTCTTCCTCCTCTACTTGCATTTGCTCCTGCTCAAGTCTTAATGTTTTTCTATCTTTTCTACCTTTTATGCCTCTGCCCGGTGACAGCCGTGACCGGAGGCATTATGTTTTCGGCGTGTCCGTCCATATACGTAGGTCCGTCTGATTCTCGTTAACGCGATATTATCTCAGGAACACCTTGATGGAATTGCTTCAAATTTGGCTCAAATGTCCACTTGGACTCAAGGATGAGCTGATTATATTTTGGTGATCAAAGGTCAAAGTTCAAGGTCACTGTGACCTCACAACCTCCATTTTTGCATGGTCAGAGGACCGTTTAGTGGGGGCTTCCTATCTGGCCGTAGCTAGGGATAGGAAGGTCGTATAGAGTCAGGGTTCGGTAGGGGGAGTGGTTGGGTGGATGTGGGTGGTTTTGGGGTAGGACCATTTTCCAGGCTGAAAACAATTAGCAGTGTTGTTGAGGTACTCCCAAACATTGCCTAAATGGCATAACGCTGAATGGCCACACCACTGGGTATACTTCAAAGTATTTGTGTTTGTATGAGTCTGGACAGACATGGATGTAGACTACTGACTTGTTGGCGGAGGCATACAACCGCGATGCGGTATTTCGACTTTCACATGCTTCTTTCCTCACAGTAGGCTACCTAGGACTTCTTTATCATGCACAGTCATTCTACGACAATGGATTTGGATGTTCTTTTACATCTATTCTGGGCACTGATTTTGAACATAACTAACTCCTTACTACTGGCTGCATGTAATGTTGGCGATCTACAAATTGAAACATATTCTACTGTAGTGCATTGCAAGCCCCACTAGATAGGACTGCCAACCAAATGCCTAAAGTGGGAATCCAGATAATATAGAAAGGCTGTTATGAAGAAGAAAAAAACTTGGGGGCAGAAAGAACCGACAACAACAACCAAGAGGCTGTGCAATGATTTAAAAACTTTCCATTTCCAAAGATTATACCAAGTACACACACCAAGTACCCCCCCCCCCCCCACCCGCCCCCACTAAAGACCCTTCTGAGACTATTACACTTGCCTTTAACTTTTACTGACTGTGACCCAATACCCCAAAGTAAGTGCCCATAAAAACGCCACTGGAATTGATGACAAGGAAAGCTGATCTTCCCATTGTTAATTCGCCAATTAAATGTTGGCCTACCCATGGGGGGTATAGAGACGTCTGTAAAGTTCGGCTGAAAGCGCTCCTCGGGGGAAGGTCATTATTGTGGCTTGGTCTGTATAGATATGGTTTCACTCCAGGAAGCCACGGGGTTAGGGCCTCCCTCAACCACAATCATACCAACAAAGTTTCAACTTTATCCCACATGGACAAGATACAAGAGGGTTTTCTGCTTTGATGTTCAACCCACGCTTTCTCAAGAATGAATAGCATTATAAAAGGTCATTACGATGCTTGCGTAGCAACCCACTGGCATCAGACTACATTATGTTGGCTGTCGTCCTGAAAAGCAAAGAAAACATTGGCCCAAGAGATGATCTGGGCTTGGCTGAAGGAGCCGAGAAGATATATTTTCAGTAACATTACATCAATCAGTACGGCGTGGCCATGTATTGAATCATATTCTCATCGTGGACGTCAGCCCAAAGCAACTTTTCACAGCATCATGCTATAGACTTGGTTGCCCTTACTGACACTATCAGCAACAGAATAAAAATAGAGTATAACAGAGAGGCCTCGCAATTATGATAGATCTGCTTTCTTCACACAGCTGCCTTTTAGGCTTATATCAATATAGCATGAGCTAATCCAAGAAGGATATATGCAAGACGCAAGAGCCAAGGGAGTAGTGGGTCATTTTAGGGTGGTGGTGTGTGGGTGTATGTGTGTGTGTGCGGGGGGGGAAGGGGGGTAAATGAGATTAGGAGCCATTTAAAAACCTTTACTACAAGCAATTTTAGTAAAATAATAAATAAATAAATAACTAAAACAAATAAAAAATAAAATTGTCTCTCTCCTCTGTCTCTCGTTCTTTCTCTCTGTCTCTCCATCTCTCGTTCTCTCTGTCTGTCTCTCTCCTGTTTGCTTTGGCACTGAGCTTGCATGCGATTGCAGTGCCTTCCTCACTCTCAAGAGCCTTCAAGATACCACACAGTAAACGTAAAAAGCAATAATTCACACAGGCAGAGAGAGAGAAATGGACTGGATGGTTAACCGGTAAAGACATGGTTGGACTGGAGGACAATGAGAGCTGGATGACAGATTGATAACAGAAGAGACAGAGCATGTACTGAGCTGCTGCTTGAGCCATTATGGGTTTTACTGCAGATATACGTACTGTATGCTGTGGTACATCTGAGCCCATAGAATATTTTCATAGAACACATTCAAACCGCTGACTTTTTACAGAAGCTGTAGGAATTTAGTGTCTAGCTGCAGGTTTATGTGGTTCAAATTCATTGTGCATGTGAGAATGATTCAAATTAAAGGCTATTCCGTGTTCCAGTGGCCAGGTGCATATCGTAATATGCATAATTTGTACTGGTATTATTGTAGAAATGGTCAATAATGGTGGCGCTATTGAGTCACTATTACAAGGCCGACTTTACAGTGAGGTCTGTCGCAACAGGTTCTCATTGCCAGTGCGTCAAAATACGCCGATTTGTCACAGAATATCATCAAGGTATTCACTGCATCGGTCAGTGAGCAGTATAATAGACTGGTAGCATGACAATTATTCCTTGGGCATGTTTATTGCAGAGATGGTGGGCGTCTTGCAGGTGCAAGCAGTCATCTGGGAGGGATCCGAGAAAAGGAATGCTGAGACAGAGGAGCCAGCAGCACTTCCTGATGTCAGGAGGTTAATGTAGGATAATGAGACGTTACTGTCTCACGCTGCTCCTCTCACTTTTGCTCCACCATCGGGGTCTGATGGAGGTCACTGTTTCAAGTCAGTAGCTTGAATTGGTTCTAGAAGCAGCTGATAATCAAATATTTGCCAGATAATTAATAGCCTATCTTGTCAAAATTGCATGAAATGTCCCTCTAAATAGGTGGAAAAATCTAATAAAATATGTTAACATAATACAATCTGGACTAATGTGACAACATTACATTATTACATTAAGCAGAATATGACTTGCAGATTATGACGGCACGGTGGCTCAGTGGTTAGCACTGTTGCCTCACAGCAAGAAGGTCCCGGGTTAGAACGCCGGTCCGTCCCAGGTCCTTTCTGTGTGGAGTTTGCATGTTCTCCCTGTGTTCGTGTTGGTTTTCTCCGGGTGCTCCGTTTTCCTCTCACCATCAAAGACATGTATGTTAGGGTTAATACTCCTGTCAGTGCTCCTGACCAAGGCCATGGCAAAAAGAACTGGAGTTGGTCCCCCGTCCCGGGCGCTGCACAGTGGCTGCCCACTGCTCCTAGTTCTAGGAAGGTTCCTAGTAGAGGATGGGTCAAATGCAGAGGATGAATTTCCCCATGGGGATAAATAAAGGATAACTTCACTTTGACTTCATACGGTGAAACATATTTTTAACTGTCATATTAATATTGACTAAAATAATGCAATATGAAGATTGTTTAAATACTTATTATTAGTCAATATCAGTTAAAATATGTTACAGTGGTGTTACTACAAAGTAATAATCACCAGTTAATGTAATAATGTGATGTTATTACATTATCCAGGATTATCTATCACATTAATATGATTCTACACTATAATACAATACAATACAATTACGGTACAACAATCCGATACAATTTTGACCTACTCAGAGAGACATTATGTGGTACGTATTACACTATCAATTGCTACATGTTTGCACAGTGATTTACTATGAGTCTCACTCTCTTGCCCCTCTGATCAGGTGGTTTTTATCCTTGAGGATGACTGCCATAAGCAATCCATGGTCTGCTATGTTTTTACAATCCAGATCTCAGTAATTATCCATACACATTCAATCTCCCACCATGTTATCTATAACTGAAGCTGAACAAACAATAACGCAGCGCCCCCTCTGGACTGTGTGGGTTGGTTGTGTCATTTGGCTTCATTAACACTACCCTGGGAGCCGTTATTAGGCTGGGATTTTGCAAAAGGGGGACAATTATCTGGCCTCTTTTGTCCATGAGAATGTAATGAAGTGTGTCGGTGTTGTACTTGTGTCCAGCTCTACAGACATCTGCCTCATCAAACAACATGTGGGATGATGGATGCAGACAGTTGGAGAAGGAACAGGGAAATGGAAAGTAGCTGTTTTTTTATAGATTAGGTGAACTTGAGCTGTTAATTTCATGGTTGTTGTGCTCAGAAGAACTTGAGGAATGTGGGGAATACTTCCTCCCCAGTGGTTATGGCAACTGTTGTTTGCTTTTGCACCTGTGCAGGGAAAGAACATAAACAACGTGGCTGGCTGGCTGGCATGTTGGAGAAATGAAGATCGCATCAGGCCTGCTCACTGTAAAACACCACGTTGTGTTTCAGGTTCAAGAGATTTAAAATGCCTGCATTTATATACGGAAGTACCTGTATACTTGATTAGAGTGAACTCTGCTCTGTTTCTAAAGTCTGTGCTTGTACGTCAACTGGTTATTTCTTCTTACTAGAATACATTTTATTCCTAGATGTGATTTTATGCAGAAAGAAATAGGCCTACTGCAGTGAGATCTGGCAATGAAGCAGTCTCCTGATACTGATACAGAGCATCGTTAATATGAGCTGAAAAGAAACCATGCTCAAAGTGATAATGACGCATCTCATTATTTGCAAGGACCACGCAAAAAATGGAACACCTGGGTTGAAATGCAGAAAAAATGGTTGGTCACTCACTAAAGTGTCAGCTAATGGGGATCCTAAGACAAAAATCACTTACTTTTACTGCTGTTCTTGACAATTCCTCTTGCTCTATAACTTCAACCCAATTGCCAGGAATTGAACTGAAGTAGTACAGTAGTAGTTTCTACTTTCACATGACATCTTCAAATGGGCCTGTCCACTTTCAAATGAAACGCTCAAAAAGTCCTGCAAGCAGTCCAGACCTACAAAAACACTGAGGGGAAGTTTCCGATGTAAGTTTTACGATCAGAAACGAAGGAGATACTAATTTAACGTTTAGTCCAATACCTTGTTTGAGTAATTTTTCTCTTTTACTAGTGTGCGAGCCGTATACGTTTGCAATGCATCCCGGGCCAGTTCATTTGTCTTTCTATCCTGACACATACAAAGATAGATTGTCGCTTGAAAGCACGAACATCTGACAAACGCACGATGAAGTGACACGCCCCTTTTGCGCCAATCATCCAGCTGTTCACTGTCCCCGGATTGGAATGTGCTGCCATGAGAAGCGCCCGAAGAAGACATTCATTAAAGGATTAGGGCCCACACTTTGTACTGACACAAGAATGGGGGCAGCTGAAAGGAGAAGAATGAAATGATCAAAATGATATTCAAGCACCGTTTTGCGCATGAGAGGAGATGCAGGCGGTGTACATGGCGACAATCAAAACAAGGTGCAAAGATCCTCCCTTTCATGGGGCGCCACCCTGCTGGCAAAGATAACAACCGAGGTGGAATCCTGCCGTGCCTAAGCCTCTTTAGTGCACGTTTTTCATGCCGTGTTTCAAGGCGTCAAATGAGCTGAGATCAAAGCAAGCCGTGGCAACCACTTAGGGGTTTCTTTAAACGGAGCGGATTTCAACAAATTCTCAATATAGGCCTGCGGAGACACCTTCCCATGCCGGAGTAGGAGTATATAAATAATTCAAAAAGATGAATCCACAAAGTAATTCGGTTAAGGAACATTTCATGGGGGAATGCTACTCATCATCCAGGGCCTTCCAGTAAAAGCTCCAGATTTGCAATTTGGGACGTCTGTGCTCTGTTCAAACAGTCCATTCTTTGGTGTCCCAAAAAACGGGTCTTAAAATCTTTTCAACTCTGCTTCCAAACCAAACAAAGGCATTACATTTCCGCGCTTGTTTATTGAAAGTTTCAATAATAGGCAATTTGGCACAGGCCAGTAGGAATCCTCAGCCGAAACCATAAAAGTGGCAGTATGTGTGGTCTGGTGCTACCATCGCAGTGAACTCCGGAGAAACAAGCAGGGGAAGCAGGAGAAGGAGTGCGGCCAATGACTTTCCCGTAGCATAACACACACGCGGGCCGTGGGCAGACATGGCAAACAGGACTCTCCTTATTCTCACACTCTGCGCCAAATTGGGGGGGATTCTTCCATTGGCAAGTATCAATTAGCCTACCCACTTTAAACAAACTATCCCGGGTTTTGAACATCAACACGGTGCACACACACACACACACACACGTCTCTCTGTAGAGCATCTGATATGAGGAGACCACACACATGGAGTCACCTTTCACCATCATCACCCTTCTCCTCTCGCTGGCCTTCTTCTGCTCATGCTTCGCACCGCCCTCTCTTGACTAAGATAGACACGCCCTTTTCATCTGATGTTGCTTTAGACATCTGTGATCATTACAAAGGTCAAAGGTCACAACGTCAATCTATACAGATATAGGGTGAAGGAAAGTCGACATTCTCAAGCCGATGTGTTTCCGACAAGGGAAAAGTCAAGTGCGTTGGAAACACTACATCCTCTAGAGAATTGTAACAGTATTTGTATATTCCTCCTTTTTTTTTTACGCTAGTATATCGCATCAGCATCCGCGGAAAAAACACATCCATCATTCTCATTCTGAAATGTCCCGACTGCAAATTGCACGTCACCGAAGTAGACAGCCATGAAAATCACTCCTGCATCTTCTGCCTAAGCCCCATCTGGTATGGATATGAGAGCAACTTCAAATGGTCAGCTTCTTCAGCCTTATAATGCATACCACACTCCAGCCAAAGAGCCATGAGATCCTTGTGAAACTGTGAGACATCGAGAGGCACGAGGAGGACACGCAGATTTGATGCGAAGCTGTAGAAATAACCCGGGTGGCAGCTCGCACAGTTTAGAGTGATTAAATGTAATCCCAGTATCTGTAAACATTAAAAACTGCGACGGCTCGGGCAGTCCAGATAATAATTTGAGGCTTTGGATGAGGCACACAACCACAAGACAAAGATGTTTTATTGGCTGTGAGTGTGCGCCACTAACCATGCAAACATAACTGCACCCGTATGTTTGATTTATCCCTGAGGAACGTTTGCTTAAGTAAAGGTTGTCAATCATCGTGTTGCCTTCACATGCGTACGCGTGGGTGACCTCATCTATAGCTTCAGAATAGGCTGTGAAGTTTATTCAGAGTGCCATCAAAGTGTTTTACGGTTGCTTCAAACTGCAGGCAAGCAGCCATAGCATTATGTCTTAATAGGTCTGTGCATTAAGTCTTCAGCCGGTGCCAAATCGTTATTATAAATGGGATATTTCTGCTCCTCCGTTCTGATTGGCTGGGTTACTTTCAAAGCTGCTGCTGTAAAACACACAAATGTGACCGCACGACTTCAATTAAATATTAAAGGAAAGAACACTTTAATATTTCTGAGCATTTCCAAGCCCATTTTTGTACCGACCGTCCACAGTCATGCAGGAAGAAATCCATCATCGAAGAGGCAGAGATACCAATTTCGCCACTGACTCAATAGACCAGAATGCAGTGCAGCCACAGCTTGCATGTTTGCATATGTGTTATGAGTACCGCAGGGATGACGTATTTTTGTAGGCTTACCCAGAAATGACCGCCATGTTGGTTCATAGGGGGAAAAGGCTATGGGATTTCAGAATGGGGATTTCGGTTAAACGCATGAAATAAGGTCTGTGGTTAACACAAGTTTATAGGAGTGGTAATTTGTGATCAACAGGATAATCTTCACAAACGTGGACGAGTGGTTCTCATCTGTGAAGATTACAAATTACAATAAACTTCTGTTAACCACAGACCTTATTAAATGGATTTAACCGAAATCCCCATTCTAAAATCCCATTGCCTTTCCCCCTTATGATTTGCTACTTCTGACTCTATTGGTAGTGTGTGAAACCAAATGTCTTCTTTGACATTTTTGTTTTTGTAATTTTTACAACCAGGCAGTGCATTATTCTATCAACTCTCAATTTTTGTCAACTGGAAAAAGGTGGGGGGGGGGGGGGGGGGGGGGGGGGTCATCACAAAATGTATACCAAACAGTGAAAGAGTATCCAAGAGAATTTTACTTTAATGAGTAATAACTTTGTTTGTTCTTTGATTGATTGATTAAAAATGAAATGATTTACTCTTTTTCATTACCATGGTGTTTTACAATTGTTTTTATAAAGCAATAAACTTAAGAAACCTCCTTTAATTAGAGGCAGATAGCCATATCACAGAGATGAGATTCTCACCACAAGGGTCTTGCACTCCTACTATTGAAAATCAGCAGTGATGGGGGATGACGTTAGCTGTGTGTAACCCAAAGCTAGCATATATGTCAGCAGCTCCGTAAGCCTTAACACACCACATGAGACTCCCACACGAGGGGCTTTCAGTGTGAAAAGTCATGCGAAAAGGAGTCAAAAGTCCATCACTCGCCGGGAAATCGAAAACATGAGGGCGTTTTCGCATGGGGAACGGGGAGAGGAGCCTTTGATTTCTCAAAGTGTTGACAGTGCAAGGACACCTTATCCAGAACCCTCCCTCCCACCGGCTCCCTCAGCAGCTCCCAACAGGACAAAGACTTCAAAACAACTGCAGGTCATCCAGTTTAACGGCAGTACCATGAGCTGCAAAACGCATATGATGTAATTCCTTCATCTATAGTTTGATTTAATGTCGTCGTACGTCTGACCTAGAAAGCTGGACCATGGCCTGAATAAATTGCCTCCAAAGGACGCAAACTGAACTGAAGAGCTGCACCGTCTTCCATTCAGTGGTGCAGTTGGAGCTGATCAAAATGAAATCCAGGTGTCGCACTGTAACTATCAGATGGGCCATATATATGATATGAGTTTGGGGGTTGTGCAAAACCACTCAACATCCAAAACAAATAAGTCTTTTGTGGCCTGTTGGTCAGGAATTGATTGGAGACAGAAAAGCTTACAGCTGCAGGAGGTTGAAAATAACACACAGAGAGAGAACGGCTTCCAACCATGAGAGTAAAGATGAAGCCGGGTTTTCATATCAAACTAATAAAAGTCATATGGAGAGAGAAAGCCATCAGCGGTCCACATTGGGGATTGATGTGGAGAGCGGAGTGAGAGATCATGGCAGCAGAGTGTTTTTCTTGTGCTGTTGCGAAAACAGACACGAGGAGTCACTGCCAGTAGCAGCCACTTGGTAATGCACGGTTTTGGAAGTAAATGAGCTTTACAACCAATAGTAACGTGGAAACCTTCACACCATGTACTGCATCAACATAAACCGCAAACAATCTGCACTGCATCTTTTACGTCCGATTTATCCATGTGGTCAAGCAATTATCGTGCAACTATCAATATGTAGGAAGAAAAGGGACTAGAATAACTATTTGAAATGGGTTTTTTTTTTTTTTTTATTATTACTACAGAAATATTGTTGATAGGCAGGTAAGGCAACAAATGATGTGACTTCAGAAGAAGGTGCTTAATGTAAAACAAAGGCTGATTCAGACATAAAGAATGTGAGGATCTCCTTCAGATCACTTTTCACTGGGAACAGCTTGCCGAAGGGCCCCACAGGCTTCAAGCAAAACCCTCATTTCCTTGCAAATCCCATACAACAATATTAGTTTTAAACCAGCAAAGCATTTTACGTCATCTCAAGAGAGCATTGCAGGCCAAACCTATAGGCAATGCTTCAAAGGAACGATTTAACGATACCAAAAGATTGAAGAGAACTTTATGGATTTTATTTTTTATTTTATTTTTTAAAAGATTTTTGTATAAATGACTGTACATCTTCAGAGAGTCTTTCAGATTGGCAGAGCTGTGCATTATGGTATATGTTATGATAATGTGGGCTATATAGAGTGTCCTGTACGACATCTCCAGTGAGTTTGGGGTAGTGGTGGCGGGAACTTCCAACAATTCAACACAGAGAATGAAGACTTAAAATTGATCTTATTTCACAGTGTGCTCCTATTCCCGCCTGGAGGCAGTACTGTAGCTAACTGAACTAACAGACCAAACCCCACGCACACACCCTATGGTGAACTGATGCAGCTACAGCTACATTATTGCTGAGAACAGACAATAAATTGTACACTGTCCTTTTTCTGTACCTCCATCCACAGTTTAAGAGGACAGCAAATTGGACATATACATATTTTATCCGTAAAGTGAATATATTGATATTGAACATATATATATTGAATATATATATATATATATATATATATATATATATATATATATATATATATATATATATATATATATATATATATATTACAATGCACAACCACATGCCTGGACCTTCTGTATGCATGGCCCCTTGTAGACCTCTGTGTAGTTAAACTGGACATGAAGCCTGGACATGTGTTCTCTTCCTTCTTTCTTGAATAATGATTCCTTCAATTTCATAGTGCATCATAGTGCAGTATCTCATTTTTGGTATATCGTGTCCGCATATCATTTCACATACATAGTACATATTTGGTATAGTTCTATATCTTACTCAAATAAATAGGTGGCCGGCGGTTCCCCGCCTGCGCATGCGTGAAGCACATGGCGGTCTGCGTCTACGAGCACGAGAGCTTGAGGGCAAACAAGCGAGGCATGATGGTAGAAATGAGCGCTGCCAGTCGAGCATGCACGTGTGAGGCAGCAAGAAACGTTGATTGATTGATTTAATTTTTGCCTCAGTGAGTACCGTACTGTTATTTTACACACCCTGATAATGCTGTAACCCACACTTTTCTGCATACTTTTCATTCATAGATTCTACTTAACATGTTCTAGGGGTCAGTAGCATATTTATGTTCTAATTTAAATTGTCTTTTTGTTTTAATAGGCATCTCGCATGCTACGCGCGCCCGATTTCTAGGCTCGCCCGCCCTGCAGGTTGTCGAGCTGGCCCTGCAGCTCGCATACACAGCTCGGCCGCTGCGCGGCCTCGCCCGCCCTGCAACTCGTCTGCAGTGTGGGCTCACTTGCTCTTATGACATCACTGATGATGTCACAATTGCTCTTATGACATCACTGATGCAGCTCGACCGCTGTGCGGGCTCACATGCTCTTATGATGAATTTATGACATCTGATGATGTCACAATGCCTATGTATGACATCATCAGTGTCTTATGACACCACTGATGACATCATCAGTGTCTTATGACACCACTGATGACATCATCAGTGACTTATGACATCATTGATGACATCACACACATCATTAGGTAATTAGGGCAATCACCTAATAAAAGAATCTGGCTCCAGGTCACCCGTACGGGTGCTCTTTACACCCCCTGAAATTTTCAGCCCGATCGCACGTAAAACAGCATAGCTGTGGCCGACACAAAACTGGAAACCGACAGACATTGCCCACTTGCTCCATTTTATAATAAGGTTATTGTATTCCTTTTCTCTGTAGGCTACTATCAGCTGCTGCAGTGAACCAATTTCCCCACAGGGGTGATTAAAGTTTCACCTCAGCTTAACACTGAGTTTAGTCTGCTTCCAGTGAACTCAGTGAGGAGGCGAGTGGAAAACCCCTCAGTCCAGCTATATGTAATGCACTGGTCTGTATTTCTCTGGAAAGGATATCTGTTGCATCACTTCACATATTTATGCGATGACTGATGTTTTGAAAGGAATATGAATGGGCCAAGACAAAAGCAGGGGCTAATTACTGCATGGGGTTAAAATTATACCTCTAGTAACTTCCATTACGTTGAAACCGACTCGGGTAAACTAAGATCAATTTGGTTGCAGCCGCAGAAACTTCCTCTAATCACATTTTAATTGCCAAGAGAGAACCTTGTTGACCCTGTAAAGGGTTTATTTTATTTATTTGTTGAAATACTTCAAAAACACAAGTACTCAGACTTCCATACTCAAACTTAAGTATTATGTGTATTGCAAACGGAAATACCACCAATCCCACCGTGCATGCTAGCTAGCTAGCTAATGGGTGTGGTAGAAATATGTCGTTTTTGATAAATTCTATTAGTAAATCCAAGGCTACAGAGGAGGTGGGTTCGGTAGTTGACTTAACCAAGCCAAAATCGGTTCTTGCTATTGCTACACAATTGTTGGGCTAGTAATAATAATAATAATAATAATGATTGGATTTATATAGCGCTTTTCTAGACACCCAAAGCGCTTCACAGAAATCATTATTCATTCACACCATTCGTACCAGTGGTGGTAAGCTACGGGTGATGTAGCCACAGCTGCCCTGGGGAAGACTGACGGAAGCGTGGCAGCCATTTCGCGCCTACGGCCCCTCCGACCACCACCAACATTCATAGACATTCATACCCATTCATACGAGGCAATGAGGGTTAAGTGTCTTGCCCAAGGACACAACAACAACAGCTGGGAGGGAGCAGGATTCGAACCGCCAACCCGCCAACCCGCTAGTGAAAGCATTAGGCTCTGATTGATCATAATTCACTTAGCTGGCCCTATTGGAGGGCTGATGTAACTTACCCTTTCACTCTCGGTGATCACATTCAGTTGACCTATTCCTGCCAAGGGACCTCTTCCAGAGGAATGGCGTTTCACCTCACTAAAATCAAAACATGAAAAGTTTACACGATACGAAGCCAACGGGCAAAAGGCAGACAGATGGACAGCTGATGTAGCAAATCGGTGATCTTTGTGGTGATTCACACACCTGTTTTGACCAATAGTGAGATGAGCGGATGAGAGCTGGCCAGATGATCCTGGATGAAGCTAAGCCTGAAGAGGCCAGAGAATGACTCAAGAGCAGGTTTTTGACATAGAGTAAATCAATGGAGAACAAACGTTCAATCCCAAATGTCCCACACCTGCTTAAGAGTTGCAAACCATGGCCCATGAGATCAGGTGCATTTAAGATCTATTTTAGTGATGCTTTGTTGTTACACATTATTTGCAATGTTGACCAATTGAGCTCCTGCCATGTCCTAAACATTGACATATTGCTAATAATATCTTGCCAATGAGATTAGTATAGCTGAAGAGTGACAACATTAATAAGAATCCATGCCAGGATCTGTTTCTTCAATGGAGGAGGTGGAAGTTTCATCAATATAAAGGCAGTCTAATGACAGTGGGGGGAAATATAGATGGATTAATGACTAGCGTTAAAATGAGATGTGGAAAAAGAAGAAATATTTAATGTGAATGTTTTCACTAGTCTACTTTGCACCAGTGTTCGAATGCATTCTCATTGCCATTGCGTCCTACAGTACGTTGACGTTTTGTCAGGACTCCTTGGCCGTGCCCCATACTGACGAGCTCGGTTACATTCCTCCGCTGATTAAAAACGAAAGTAACACATGCCATGCCGTTGGTTAGGTTTAGGCTACAAAACCACTTGGTTAGGTTTAGGAATAACTACAGCATCTTTGTTACGTTTAGGCAACTACAGCAACTTGGTTAGGTTTAGGCAACTATAGCAACTTAGGTTTCTATAGCAACTTGGTAAGGTTTAGGCAACTAGAGCAAATTGGTTAGCTTTAGGCAACTAAAGCAAGTTGGTAAGGTTTAGGCAACTAAAGCAAGTTGGTAAGGTTTAGTCAACTAAAGCAACTTGATTAGGTTTAGGCAACTACAGTAACTTGGTTAGGTTTAGGCAACTACAGTAACTTGGTTAGGTTTAGGCAACTACAGTAACTTGGTTAGGTTTAGGCAACTACAGTAACTTGGTTAGGTTTAGGCAACTAAAGCAACTTGATTAGGTTTAGGCAACTACAGTAACTTGGTTAGATTTAGGCAACTACAACAACTTGGTTAGGTTTAGGCAACTAAAGCAAGTTGGTTAGGTTTAGGCAATAAAGCAACTTGATTAAGTTTAGGCAACTACAGCAAATTGGTTAGGTTTAGGCAACTACAGCAACTTGGTTAGGTTTAGGCAATAAAGCAACTTGGTTAGGTTTAGTCAACTACAGCAACTTGGTTAGGATTAGGCTTGGTTTAGAGGTTATAGTTAGGTTATGTTTGAGTTAGGGTTAAACCGAAAGTGAAAACACGACGTGCCTTGCTCGGAAGTTGAACACATGCCCTCTTGCTTGCAAGACGGAGAGGCTACGCTACACTTGCCCGCAAAGTCGGACCCATGATGCAACAGGGAACTGTCGTTACGTGGCCGTCACATGACTACCGTTGGCCTCGCACGGCCGCAACATCGATTTCTAACGAGGAAGGGCACCTTTGGCCTCGGTATAGATGCCAAGGGTCCTGACAAAACGTCAACATGCTGATGAGACCGAGTGTTCTGTCATGACTAACACTGGAAAGCTGCCTGAGTGTTATCGGCCAACAGCAGCTGGGTTTGTTTGGTGAATCACAAACAGCTAGGGTGTGTTTGATATTACTCTCTCATCCATAACTAATATCTTTATCCAGATGATGATTGTCAATTATAGAATTCTTATAGGAGTTTTCTTATGATGTCAGAACATTTTTGGAGGATCAAAGTGGATGCGTGGTGAGGCGAACATTCTCTCTTCTAAGGGTAGGTGAATTCTGACATATGGCAGAATTTTGTGAATGTGGCAGGTGATTGATTTCTACATTGAAGAGTGTTTCTCATGGAGACGTTTCTCTTTGAACACACGTGTGTGGGCGTTGGTGTCCAGCAGTGCACTGGAAAAGTGTAGCATGATGTAGTTTTACTCAGTATGAAAAGATCAAATGAGTTCTCAGTATTATGATTCGTGGATAGAATCTTCCCCAAGCTAATGTGACATAGTAGCATAGTTGGCCTGGCCATCGGGAGCACCGGGACAAATCCCGGTGGGCCGCTTGACCAAAAATAATAATAATAATAATATATATATATATATATATATATTTTTTTTTTGGTTGAGACAGTGAACCCCAGCGGCCCACTTTTGGAATGTTTTTTTTTTTACAGTGACCCCCAGCGGCCCACTTTGGGAATGCACCATCCCCACAGGATTACTCCTGTGGAAATAGGGTAGAAGCTAGTGTAGAAGTGAGTGACTAATCTAATAAGCACAACAGCACATATAATTGACAAAAATCTCTAAATAAATATACAGTATTTACCCTAATGAGAAAAGGAGCAAATATTGATGGTTAAAACTGAATAATGACATCACAACAGTCTAATGTTAATTTGAAATGAGATATTCCTCTAAATCTGGCTTCAAACGACCAACATTTTAGAAAAACAGACAAAGAATTTTGGCTGCGAGCTAGCTAAGGTGGCTGTCAAAAAATTTCGGCGGAGGCCTTTGGCTTGCTCTTGTGTTTGTGCGTCGATGGGGCGGGGGTTGAAAAAGAAAAGTCCAGTGGGTAGAAAAGTCCAAGGCCATTTTTTAGTCCCAGTCCGACCCTGTTGAGTAGTACATGATTACTCAAGCGAAGCTGGGTAATAATCGAAGGAGAGTTCTGTTTGTGAAAATTGAGGCCAATGCAGAAGTGCCAAAAACTGCAGTTCCTCGAATGGCCACTTGAGGCTAGCTGCAAAAGGAAGTAAATCCCCATTGACTCCTGAGTTAAAATGCCCGACATTACAACAGAAATAAACATACAGCCTGATTTAAAAAAAAAAAGTTTTAGTCTCTATAGCTAATTTCATCTTTCATGATAACTGTACGAGGTGCATTTTAATATAAATCACTGGTTTAGAGTAAAATAGACAATTAAAAGGACTGATTGTCAGATCGTTTGTCCAGTGATCGCGCAGCTCACCGATCACGGACCAATAGCAGGCGGCGCTGCAGCTCTGTGGGAAACCCCTGCTCTAAGGCGAGAACCAAGATGGCAGCAGCCAAAATGCCAATCTCAAAATGGGTGACATGACATCACACTCATTACGTGCATCTTTTTTAACAGTCTATCTATGGTAATAATAAACAGGATGGACTAAACAGTAACAGAAAGAGATGTTGTGAATAAGCTGTTGAGATGGCAGGTGGGCTATATAGGTCTCCAAACTGTACCGTCTGTGCAGGGTCAGACAATATTTCCAGCCTTTTTCGCCAACCTGTCATCTTGTGGCTCCTTCAGTGAAGACAGCAGACAGACAGACAGCCAATCACTCATTCAGCAATATGTTGGAGCTTGTTCTTGGAGCTGGAGCAGACTCAAACAGTTTGATGGATGGGTGGCAAGAGTTCCAGTCATCGGTGTAGGGTGCACCAACTACACTGCCTTCTGTCTGTCAGTTAAGGGTGAACGGCCACTGAACTGAGGAGCTTGCTGGCGGGTGATGCTTCCTATTCATTTGAATGAGATCGAGTGGAGACATTTCGTGGAGGACTGTGGGAAGACTGTGGGACGGTGGACGAGAGTAGAGCTACATTAGGCAACCTTTAGCCATCTGGAGCGAGCGTTAACAAATAGAAATGAAATGTCCCAATAAAAAAATCAGCCCCAGAGGCACTGTGAAGAGGCTGTGGTGTCATCAGTGATGTCATAAAAGCAGTTGTGACATCATCAGTGATCAGTCATAAGAGTCCCACTGATGATGTAATCAGTGATGTCATAAGAGCAAAATCAAGTCACAGGGGCAGACACTGAAAGAAGTGGGAGTCCGGCTTCAGACCCCCGTCTTCAGCCATGGACAGCTGTATGTTGCCAGCTCCAGGAAAGGTGATCCAGCATCCCTGAAGTATGCTATCAAGGAGCAGCCAGGGCAAGGCCGCGTGGCGGGGCGAGCTGCGTACGCGAGCTGCTCAGCTGCAGGGCCAGCTCGGCGAGCTGCAGGGTGCGGGCGAGCCTAGGAATCGAGCATGCGTAGCGCGCAAGATGCCTAGTTTAGGAAAAACGTGTATGTATTTACGTATAAGCCAAGTAGCACACACACTGCATTTGCACACACACAAAGCATCCAATGCAGTTTCAGTACGATGATGTTGAACACAGCTGAAATCAACAAACAGGATCCTGGCATAGCATCCAGGCATGTCCAAGATGTCCAGGTTCCAGGTTGCAGGTCCATGTCAGCTTCCCCGTAGGCAAGGAGTCAAGGAGTGGGTCTGTGACTCATTTGAGACAGGACAATGGTCTTCATTCTTGCTGCTGGTCTGGAGTCACTGAGGCAGGTAACCTTGTCCTTTTTGGGCACAGGATGGTGGATGATTTGAAGCAGAGAAGAGTTTTTTTTGCCTGTGGACAAGGAGTGACTGAAGGTCCTAGTGAACACCAGAGCCAGCTTGTCAGTGGATTCCTCTGTCAGGCCCTGCATGTGTCCAGATGGCTTGCTGCCAAAACAGTTTTTTAATACTTCAGTGATCATGCTGTCGGGCATGGCCGGAAATCTGAGACTCGCTGTAGTTCCCAGAATTTCCAGATAGAAGTTATTCCCTAAACATGTTCGTCGTGTGTGTTCTTCAGGGTCTTGAGGTTATTAAGGTTATCTGTTGGAGTGTTTTTGTCTGTGTCTTTTCTTTCTTTCTTTCTTTTTCATTAACATAGAGCTTAGGAATGGCTTTCAGAGAGGTCAGATATAAAATTCCAATGATTTCATCATTTGACAAGTTGACAAGGTGTTTATGGACAAGAAGAACATAAGTTCACATGTCATGATATCTACAGCTTACGTGGTTGTTGAAGTTTCCATTGCCAAACAAATCCAAAAGCCCCACAGCCCCAAAGATATGGCTTAATGCCATGTATCGATGGCCAGTACATCATCCTGTGTGGCTGAACCTTCTGATACGAGGCGTCCATCTAACCCAGGGGTGGGCAACTATTTTTCATGGGGGGCCACATGAGAAACCCAGATTGTTGCCGGGGGCCGAACAAATATTGTCATGCCGTAACCCATGGATGGGCAACTTTGATGATAGAGAGGGCCACAAAAAAAATTCCTCGCTACCAGATTTTGCTGAGGGCTGAACTGCGCCAGCGCGAAAAATTTGGGGCATTTGAAGCCAGGTTTAGAGGAATAACTCATTTTAAATTAACAATTGTGATGGCATTATTCAGTCTTAACCACCAATATTTGATCCTTTTTTCACTCCTATGTCACCACCTGCTCTCCCTGCAGGGCTTGAAATTACCGGTAACTTTTTTCACCACCTGTCAATATGGCTGCTAGATTTTAAAGTTACCAGCCAATTAGAATGTCCACTAGCCGAAATGTTTTTCTTGAAATAAACCAGAATATGAGTGGGTTAATTTAAGCATAAGTATCAGTAAGTGGCCTGGGATTCTCAAAGCCTGTGTTGAGGGTCACACAAGAACAAAAATGCAGCTAAATAAATAAATAAATGAAGCTAAATAAATCCAAAACCAACAAGTTAATTATTTCAATTTCTACTTCAATGTAGAACAGTCATTTCTTACACATGAGATTACTTTTAGCCTTTTAGTCATAAATATTATTGAAAGATATTCCATATTCCAGAGTGAAATGCTATAACAGAGTATTGGCCAGAATGACATGAACATTTGGACACTTATTCAGCGGGTATCTTGCATGTTGCGTTCAGGTGCACTGTAAAAAAAAAAAAAAAAAAAAAAAAAAATTTTTTTTTTTTTTTTTGCAATTCCATCGCGGGCCACACAGGGGGCGCCCGCGGGCCGCATACGGCCCGCGGGCCGTATGTTGCCCATGTATGATCTAACCTCTGTTCACTGACGAGCACTCTGGCTCTGAGTGCCCTCTTATTAGATTTGTCCACAAGCGAATGGGACGAGTGACAGATCGGCTGTGACAGAGAGCAGATCCAGGCCATTTCCACCATGACACTTCCTCCTGGTTCACCGAGTTCAAACCTCTGTTCAGTACAAGGTAAAACTCGGCTGCTTACTTTTCTAAATTGCTGAATTCAAATTCGGGTTAAGATTGTTAGGCAATATATAGTTAAGGTACTGTATAACGTCTTAAAGTCCGTGCCATGTTTTCTCTTTCACAAAATGCCATTCGTAAAATATACAGCGGATATTATGGTAAAGTATACTAGGGTATGTCATTATGTAGCTATGTGTGAATGTTGTATATTATCAATGGATGTGAAGCCGGGAAGAGTCATATTCTAATTCAAATAGGCTTTGCTGGCATGACAGTAAAAAGGTACACTAACTTTGCCAAAATAATTAATAGTTTGACAGTTTCTATTAACAGTCATCAATCATTTCCAAAATCGTGCCTAGAACGCAAAATGAGGGGATATAACTCGAATGTTAATCACATAATAGTGACAAATGTGTCATTTTAATGTGATTGTTGGTTGAGGGATCGAGGGTCCCCCGCTGATGTAGATGGGTTGTAGGTTTCTCTCTTGAAATCGAGGACAAACGCCGTGGCGGGTGATTAAATCCAGGCCCTATGCTTGGACGCTTCTGGGGTGGATTTTCCGAGTGCATGGGACTTGGCGCCGGGGATCCTGTGTATTTTCCACCCCGATCTCTGCTTGGCAGAGGCCTTCATAATAAAGCTCTTTTTACTGAGCTGCCTGGGGTTCCCTGTGTACAAACACAGGCCCCCGTCTCCCCCTCGCCCCTGCTGTTTTAACACCACCCACCCACCAGCCACGGGGGTTTACCTCACACCCCGCCAAGCACCCATCCTGTAGTTGTCTATAAGTCACTCAGACACACACGCGCATGCACGCACACACACGCACACACACACACACACACACACATGCACACATGGGGTCAAGCCAATTTGGTTTTGAGGTCATTTCGCTAGGATCAAAGGGCACAAGGCTCGGCTTGATCAGCGCACAGGGAGGGCTGGCAACCACTGACCGATATTTAAACCAAACCATGAGAGAACGTTCTCCTTGTGGAAAAACCTCCATGCGATTGGGTTATTTCAACTGCTAGCAAGCATCGGAGGTGAAGCTGATGAAGAAGAAGTGAAGGCCATTCGGGGAATGCTCAGTGCAGCAGCGCCTGCTATATCTTATACCTGTCTGCCAGGCGATACTCGACATACATTTTTTTTGTGTGTGTGATTTTGCAGAGGCACTGTTGTTGTTTTATTGCATCATGGGGGTGCGGCCGGGGTGGGAATCCAATACGATCACGGAAAAGTAGCGGGCAATGATGAAACGTCCATTCATGCGGCCATGCGTTCGTGTTTATTTAACTACTGTGCAGGTTAATCTGGGCCCTCAAAGGGTCCTTCAGCCCGCTGCTGTGTGTGAGTGCCAAGCCTCACAAACCCTCTCGGCTGTGATCAGCCTGCCAGCTTTGAAACCCGACGCAGCCCGGGAAGCCTATACGCCGAAAGGTACAGCACAGCACAGGGCAGGCCGCTCCTGCTCTCATAAGAAAAATATCTAAAGGTAAATGGAAGCGCCTTTTTTTTCCGGCAACGTCTTTCCTAAATACCTTACTTGTTATAAAGTGTGTACTGTGTAGCGGCATTACAAATCTGTTGAAAAATGTTCCACGTTGCCCATTACAATATAATGTGTCATTGAGAGCGAGAGTTTAGTGGCACCTTTAAATACCCGTGCCCACAAACGCAAACATAAACCATTTAACGGCGGGCCGATCTCTGGATGGGCGGGGTGGGGCATCGCACTCTAAAAAGCCAAAACAGTAGCTCTGTAGTGGAGGGGGAAAATTAAGTGATTTTTCCATTTTTACAGGCTGAGACATTTTTCCCTTGCGAGGAAAGCTGAAAACAACCCCATACGCCTCGGGGAACACTGGAAGAAATTAGTCCCACAACTGCAGTAGCTAATCAACACAGCCACAACACACAGGGCAGAAACACATGTGACGCCCTTCTGTGTGTCGCCGGCTATCCTGCAAACGTTCAAGTGACACAATTCAGTCGAGTCGCTCTGGAGACAGACAAATACTGGTGTGGCACGCTGGCATAGTAAGTCAGCGCTGTCATCATGGCTAACCACATGAAACCCACCAAAAGATAAAGCCCTACTAGAACATTTGAGAGCGTTAAAGGGGTGGGATGATTCATAGAAGGTCGTTTGAATGTTACTGGCCTTGATCGTTCCCAAAAAGAGACGAGATTTAATAAGCGTTAAAGTCATTTTGACAAGGGCAGCTTTGGTTACACTGCCAAAAAGTTGAAAGTCTAAATGATCTTCACTATGTTACGATGATATACAACAACCTTGTCGACCTAAGATATATGTCTTCTTAATATCTACTATTTGAGTGATCTTATTTTCCGCCATTGCCCTGCCTGCAATAATCTTATCCTCCTCCACTCATTATCAAATACCAAACCGTCAAAGTATGTGTGTGTAACACACACACAATTTGTGTCGGTAGTCCTAGCATTATCTAATGCAGTGGTCTTCAACAGGGGGTCCGGGGGCCCCCAGGGGGTCCGCTGAGGTACTGCAGGGGGTCCGCCAATGTTTGTCAAAGTAGTTTGTGAAAAATAAAAATAAATGTATTTTAGACAAAAAATATTTTTTTAATAGCATTAATAAGCAATAATAAGCTACTTTTGACAAAAAATGATTTACAAAGCGAATCTGATGAAGCAATATGTGAAACGCGTTGTTTATGCCTTCTTGCTTTTTTAACGTAATCTAATTATAGGCCATGCTTAAAATGCATAAAAAAAGTACAATGATGATATTTTTAATTGTAGGGAGTCCTTACTCTGTTTCTCTATCAACCAAGTGGTCCTTGGGCTGAAAAAGGTTGAAGACCCCTGATCCAATCACTGGAGGAGACCAGGCACATGTATGCACGCACGCACGCACACACGCGCACACACACACACACACACACACACACACACACACACACACACACACACACACACACACACACAATAAGAGTGTCTGAGCTAAGAAAAGTGAGAGGGGCCTTTATCTACCCTGTGAGGTGGGTGAGGATAAGGTAAACAGCGGTACCAAGCAGAGCTGTTTGGCACGGAGCCAGCGTTTAATATCAAGACTCATCTCACAGTTTAACTTTGCAGCAGCGCCTCCCCTCCGCTCCCTCCCTCCCCCCCTCCCCTCGCTCCCTCCCCTAGCTCCCTCCCTCCCCTCCGCTCCCCTCGCTCCCTCCCTCCCCTCCCTCCCCTCCCTCCCTCCCCACCATCTGACCGTCACTGAGTTATATCTCAGCAGAATGTGCGGAAGAGCTGCTCCTCTCAGCAGCCTCGCCAAAACACGCTTCTGTGTGTGACTGACTAGCCTCTTCACCCACACTTACTAGGATGTCTCTTTCAGTGTCTCTTCCCAATACTCCTGTCTCCTCTCTTCCCATCTCAAGCCTTTTCTTCATTCCATCGTTCCGTTCTTCCTCCGCTTGTTTTGGTATCCTCCCTGTCACCTCGCCCTTCTCAACTTTTCAGAGCCGTCACTCGTCTCCTCCTGTCTCTGTTTTTCCTCATCCCTATAACGAGATCTGTCTTTATCTCGCTCTCTGTCCCGCCCTTGTGTCTGCACGTCCGTGCTCTCGCAGAGAGTGCAAACAGCTCCCTCTTTACTACTGTGTGTGCTGTGTAGGAAGCAAACTCTGCTGCTGTTTGAGACACAAACAGGAAGCAAACTCTGCTGCTGTGTGAGACACAAACAGGAAGAAGCACCATCAAACTCTGCTGCTGTTTGAGACACAAACAGGAAGAAGCACTATCAAACTCTGCTGCTGTTTGAGACACAAACAGGAAGAAGCACCATCAAACTCTGCTGCTGTTTGAGACACAAACAGGAAGAAGCACCATCAAACTCTGCTGCTGTTTGAGACACAAACAGGAAGAAGCACCATCAAACTCTGCTGCTGTTTGAGACACAAACAGGAAGAAGCACCATCAAACTCTGCTGCTGTTTGAGACACAAACAGGAAGAAGCACTATCAAACTCTGCTGCTGTTTGAGACACAACCAGGAAGAAGCACTATCAAACTCTGCTGCTGTTTGAGACACAAACAGGAAGCAGCACTATCAAACTCTGCTGCTGTTTGATCACAAACAGGAAGAAGCACTATCAAACTCTGCTGCTGTTTGAGACACAACCAGGAAGAAGCACTATCAAACTCTGCTACTGTTTGAGACACAAACAGGAAGAAGCACCATCAAACTCTGCTGCTGTTTGAGACACAATCAGGAAGAAGCACTATCAAACTCTGCTGCTGTTTGAGACACAAACAGGAAGAAGCACCATCAAACTCTGCTGCTGTTTGAGACACAAACAGGAAGAAGCACTATCAAACTCTGCTGCTGTTTGAGACACAATCAGGAAGAAGCACTATCAAACTCTGCTGCTGTTTGAGACACAAACAGGAAGAAGCACTATCAAACTCTGCTGCTGTTTGAGACACAAACAGGAAGAAGCACCATCAAACTCTGCTGCTGTTTGAGACACAAACAGGAAGAAGCACCATCAAACTCTGCTGCTGTTTGAGACACAAACAGGAAGCAGCACTATCAAACTCTGCTGCTGTTTGATCACAAACAGGAAGAAGCACTATCAAACTCTGCTGCTGTTTGAGACACAACCAGGAAGAAGCACTATCAAACTCTGCTACTGTTTGAGACACAAACAGGAAGAAGCACCATCAAACTCTGCTGCTGTTTGAGACACAAACAGGAAGAAGCACCATCAAACTCTGCTGCTGTTTGACACACAAACAGGAAGCACCATCAAACTCTGCTGCTGTTTGACACACAAACAGGAAGCACCATCAAACTCTGCTGCTGTTTGAGACACAAACAGGAAGAAGCACTATCAAACTCTGCTGCTGTTTGAGACACAAACAGGAAGAAGCACCATCAAACTCTGCTGCTGTTTGAGACACAAACAGGAAGAAGCACTATCAAACTCTGCTGCTGTTTGAGACACAAACAGGAAGAAGCACTATCAAACTCTGCTGCTGTTTGAGACACAAACAGGAAGAAGCACTATCAAACTCTGCTGCTGTGAGACACAAACAGGAAGAAGCACCATCAAACTCTGCTGCTGTTTGAGACACAAACAGGAAGAAGCACTATCAAACTCTGCTGCTGTTTGAGACACAAACAGGAAGAAGCACCATCAAACTCTGCTGCTGTTTGAGACACAAACAGGAAGAAGCACTATCAAACTCTGCTGCTGTTTGACACACAACCAGGAAGCACCATCAAACTCTGCTGCTGTTTGAGACACAACCAGGAAGCACCATCAAACTCTGCTGCTGTTTGACACACAACCAGGAAGCACCATCAAACTCTGCTGCTGTTTGACACACAACCAGGAAGCAACGCCACTGTATTCAGCTCAGCCTACTCCTTCTAATGCAGTATTCCACTTTTCTGACTATCCAACACGTCCTCATTCCGAATCGACAGAATAGGTCCATTTCCCCTGTCTCCCAAAACGGCATCTATGCGCGAAACGCAAACGCCGCTACTTCCTTGTTAGAGGGCTGCCGAGAACTGGTCTCCCCCCCTGGTCTCTCGCCTCCGGCCCGGCCGAGCGGATCGTCCCGCCACGTGGTGCCGCGGTCACAGCTTGAGCCGACCTCGAGTGGAACCCGTCGCTGTCACGGTGGTGGCCCGGCCCAATCGCGAGTTGCCGGTTAAGGTTAGGTTAAAACAACTTGGTTAAGGTTAGGGTTATGGTTTGGGTTGAAAACGGAACACTTCAGGAGGAAAACCATCACTCTCGCGACGAGAAAGTTGATAGATGAGGCCACTACCGCAGGTCTCCGTAGCTTTTTTCGGCCTATTTAAATATGAGACTGTGGCGACTTCTAGCATTCTCTGCCAATGGCAACATTTGTCATTTCAACGCTGGAAAATGTTGTCGTTTTTCTGGTGAGGATGGTCTACTCTGGACTATCTGCTCATGTTTGATAGCTACTGTATCTAGCTGAATATTTAGTGTGCTTTCTCCTAAATCACCGTATGATAGGTTGGAGATTACAGACGTCGGTTACCACCTTGGAAAACCCCGCCCACTAAGTGGAGTATAATTAAATTTTCATACTTTGTAAACTTTTTATATGCATACAAGAAAATCACAAAATTACCTTTCTGTGGGCTTTAAAGGCACAGTTCACAGGGCGGTGGCCAGCACAATTCGAGAGAAAACCAATCACCACTGACTTCAGTTGTACGTAACTGTTCTGAAGTCAGTGGTGACTGGTGTTCTCTCCAGTTATGCTGGTAACCTCCCTGAAACACAGGTGACGTTTGTCCATACAACACACAGGGAGGATCCCTGTATGTTACATTGACAAACCGCACCTGTGTTTCAACTGGCGTGAGAGGGAGTAGATGAGTTTCATATTCGGGTGAACTGTTCCTTTAAGCTGATGGGGATGTTGGCAAATAAATGTGTTGTTTGCAGCTTCTAACTACAGTCTAGCTCCTACTCTTCTTGTGTAGACACACACACACACACACACACACACACACACACACCATAAAACTGACAGAGCGCACACAATGCTTTTTTCCTCCCACCTCTGTAGACATAATAAATACAGTGGTCATAGTTTTGGCTATGGACTGTAGGTTTTGGGTTTGCGGGTGCATGGATGGATCAGGGTGTGGATGGACGATAATATCTGTGAAGCGCCAGCATGGAGATAGGATCAGCTAAGGCAAACGCTGGACTTAACCATCGTGCAACAACAGTGCAGAATGAAACATCATCGCAGATAGTCCCAGAGGAGTCGTAATGTGTCACATTACGATTAGGACATCGCCCCGTTCACTGCACTGTGGATGGCAATGACATCTGTGTGTAATAATACACAGCAAACCTGCAAGGGTGCAGGCATCTGCACTGAACTGTTGCACCTCTACAAGCTATTTCCATGTGACCTAACATTCACAACGTGTCGTTTGGTCCAGAAATCTTGCGTATGACAGACAATGCTCTACACAACTATACTACATACACAAAACAAATGGTATCACCTTCCGAGAAGGAACCAGTTTCATCTGCATAGAGAGGCAGTGTGAATCGAGTACGGGTCTAAAAGCAGAAAAACGACGGAACCCGGAGATTGAGGACAGACGTTAGAAAGCCCTTGCTCTGCTGACTGGCCTATAGCTCTTGCGTGTACAGTTCTTTTCTGAGAGGCCCTGCTTCCACATTCGAAGTGCCATATGCATACAAGGGGCCTTATTCAAACATCCATCTCCCCATGGACAGAGGCTGTGAAGTGGGCACGGCCCTCGGGAGTTCCCCTGGTGAGCCAAGGGTCAAACCCCACCCATCCATTTTTGACCCTTCCCGTCTTTACCGTTCACACTAATAAAGCAAAGAGAAAAACGTGAACTGTGTGACGCCTACATTATAAACACAACAGCTGACAGAAAAGGTGACGGTGTCATCAAACGTCAGCTGCTACTTTCTCTATAATCACCAAAAACCCAAATGATCTCTTCTGTGTCTCTCTGTTGTTTTCTTCTCATACTACTCCTTTTCTAAATTGAACTGTTACATTAAATAATGTCAGGCAGGAGTTTATTTTGCCGTTGCATGACTAACCACAGATGTAAATCAACGTTGGCAGAATGAAGTGCTGTAGATAAGCGTGCAGAAAGGCAATAACATCTCTCTCAGCTGTCTATTGCATATGAACAGTGAAAAAAGTACCAAAGTAGTAATTCCTCAGGTCTGTGTGCCAGCGACACTGGGACAACTGCTGATAGAGATCTTAACAAGCAATCTAAGCCAGGGAGCAGTCATTAGTTCACCAGAGAACAATGAGATCATTAGAGAATCAGTCACAAACCACTTTCCGAGTACTGGCCGGCGCTCACAATGATCTCATAACAGTGCTGCTGGTCAGAGGCCAGTTTGTCTCTTATGTCAGTGAGTTTATGTGCTCACATATTCTGACCATTAACCTTACAACTGTAGCACTGTAGTTTCATCCAGGCCACGCGGACACACAGTGAAACTAAAGCAGGCATTATAAATGTTAACCTACAGTGTCAACAATTGATATGTCACCGACGACGTGAATAAACAATATAATTGGATGTTTGTTTTTTTCTAAGCCACATGTCTTAATTTCCGACTAGTATCCTTCTGGGCCTTCCTACTCAAGCAATGGGGCAGAACTGTTTGCACGTTCCAATATCACCACCTTCTGGCCAAGAGAGATACATGCAGTCTACTGTAAAATTTCCATCAGAATAATGAAGTGGTCTTGAGCTAAAGTGCACCCTCTGACAAACAGCTGTGGCATTTTCACTTGAATATTCATTTATTTCTGAAGAAAAGTTGCATCAAACTTCTGGTAAACATCTTGTAATTTCCGCTTGCTGCAAAATCGGTTGCTTATTGTTTACAGCAAATTTGATGCACATTTTTCTTTTTGACCTCAGGGAAACAGCTGCGCTGTCATTTTGGTGAACTCAACTGACATGATATATATATAAAAAAATATACAGCATATTATACAGTAAGCACTCTTGAAATGATTCATTTGTCTTAAGAATTATCAACACCTATGTATTTCCTGTTTTTTTATCCATCATAAAGCAGTTCATAAAAGTGAAAAGGAACTCAAAACTATATAAATTATAGCCTAATGAATGTACATACTGTATAACTCAACCTGATGATCAACATGTCAAGCATGATGTTGAAGGCATCAAGCTTGGGTTTACTGGAAGGAGATAACAGCTGTGTGCACCACTGAGACCAAACATGTGTCTGTCTGGAAAACATGCCTGACATCCCAATCAGTGGCATCTACTGTATATCATGATAACACATAAGGAAAAATATATATTTAGCAGATGTAGGTCTCTGGTTTTACTGTGTGTTGTTGACAGATACTCTCTGGCTATAACTAATCCTTAATCAAATGTACATGTTGAGAATACAGTATTCAAGTAGTTTACATACCACGGCTTATAAGGAATTAAGTAAAGCATGAAAATGAAGGCAAGAAACATTAGGGGGGAAAATATGAAAAAACATTTTATGTTAAACGTAAACAATCAATTATGTTACAAATAATGTTATCTCAACAGTGTTATCTTATTTTCCCTACAACTAGCAGCCATGGATTAAAAATAATTTCATATATGCAATACATATATATACAAGAAAATCTGAAAATACAAAATCAGTGTCACAAAAATCTGCATATGAATCAGCATCTTTTATGCAATGTCAAAAATGTGTGTCTATTCTTTTTCAAATGTAATAAAACAATTGTATATGCACTTTCAAAAATATGAATAGACAAATTTGTTGAGGCAAAAACAAATGTTACAGATTGATCTTTTGGCAAGTTTAGTGAGAGCATTTAAATCATACTCAAATACTATTAGATGTTTCACCTGAATATTCAAATCTTTTGTGCAAAATTATGTTTGATGTAACATATCAAAATTGTGCTTTAAGCTTCAGATTGTAATGATATGTATGCAGCATTACAAAGGTTTGATAAATAATGTGAATGAAACATTTACACAATTAGGCAAGAGTTACTAACTCTTAAAGTGTTGTTAAAGGAGAAGTGGGTGTTGTAAACACTTACTGATTGTGTCTTTTCAGTGTAAGGAAAGAGTTGCTCACATTTTCAAGGATTGTGTGTGTGTGTGTGTGTGTGTGTGTGTGTGTGTGTGTGTGTGTGTGTGTGTGTGTGTGTGTGTGTGTGTGCGCGCGCGTGCCACGTGTGTCTACAACTTGGCTTCTTTGAGGATTTCAGGTGCGGACACGCTCCCATTCTGATCATCTTCAGGTCCCTGTCAATCAAAACAGCTGTATTAATTTTTTTGTAAATCATATAGATTCTGTATTGAATCTGATTCAATATAGAACCTGTCTTTGGTGAATGTTCTTATGTATATTCAAAGTTGTTCTGTCTTCATACAACAGTGCTTTAGGAAATAGCCAAATCTTCAAAACTCCAAGTATACTAAGCTACTACTAGGTCAGCTAGCTAACACTGTGTGGGCAGTTGCAAATGCATACATGTGCAGACCTTCAAGCCAAATATATTATTAGATGATTGAATACAGACATATCTCAGGTGAAACTAATAACATTAATGATGGTTCCGCTCCATTTAGGTGTTCCATTCCAATGAGGCAGCATGCACAATACCAGGCACTGGAACACCTAAATAGAATGTAACCATCATTAATGTTATTAGTTACGCCTGTGTTTTCTCCTGATATGACACACCAGATGAATCGACTTGTAGTCTCAAATACTAGGTGAGGGCCTAACCTCTAAAAAACAGCAACTGCGCTTTTTTCTTCTTCATGCAACATCTTACCCTTTGTATGACTGGACGATAAAGCTCTCTCTGGATGGCATTAGTATTACCAGGAGAGGTCAGTATTCTGCCTATGCAGATTGCTAATTTCAGTCACTCATCCAGATGGTAAAATTATGTACAGAGGCAATCGAGGTACGATTGACCCATGCGAATGTGTCACACAATGTCACTTCCCTTTTACAGTATATGACTCTTGTAATAAAGATGCCAGGTGCGTACGTCGGTAATTGTGTGAAAACACCAGGTGCTGATATGGATGGGATTAATAATTATTACCAGTGCTAACTGAAAATAGTTTTCAGAGGACCCTTTTCACAGCAACCGAGGCGGTAAAGCAGGAAGTAAAGCAGGTTAATCAATACCATTAATGATGGCTCCATTCCATTTAGGTGTTCCAGTGCCAGGGCCCACATTCATCTTATTGTTTACACCAGATTTACTTCCTGCTTTACCACAAAACGGTTGGGGCCTATTGGGCTAACCAGAGAAAATGACTGACCGGAGAAGGTTTAAGACTGGGGGGATGGGGGGGGGGGGGGGGGGTAGTGTCTGATTAAGTGAATAGTGAATGTGAGCTTCAGAAATAATAGAGTACCGCAGGAATGACGTATTTTTGTAGGCTTAACCAGAAATCGCCGCCATTTTGGTTCATCAGTGGAAAGGTCTATGGGGTTTTAGAATGGGGATTTCACTTAAATGCATAAACAAAAGTTTATGGGAACGCGAATTTGGGTTCAGCACAACATAATCTTCACAAACGTGAATAACTTTAATGACTTTTGAAGCGTTTTCTAAAAATCGCGTTTAAAAAAAACGCATTTATGTTCCAAAAGGTATCAAAGTTATTGAGGTTTGTGAAGATTATTCTGCTGAACACAAATTTGCGTTCTCATAAACTTTTGCTAACCACAGACCTTATTATATGCATTTAAGTGAAATCCCCATTCTAAAACCCCATTCACTTTTCCCCTGACGAACCCGGAAGTAGACTTCCGGACTCATTCCCGCGATTCTCTATGGAGAGAGAGAAGGTCCACCAGTGAAGGAGGAGCAGGTGTGCAGCAGGTGTGGGTGATTAAGGACAGTGAGTGCTGATTGTTGGTGCTCTGCAGCTGTGCCTACCTTTGCCCATCTCGTGCTGAGCTAAGATTTGAGGAGAGGAGGGGGGGAAAGGCTTAGTGATCAGGCTTATCAGGCTTAGGAGAAGGAGGAGGAATCTGCGGCTGGTTCATCAGAGCCGTGGCCCCGTAGTCCTGTCCTGACGTCTGCGCCGCCGCCTACAACAACAGCTGGGGATCACTGGTCTGGAGGTGACCCCGGCATGGGGCCTCCAGTCTGGGATGAAGTTGCCTCAACAGAAGCTGATCTGAGGAGCAGTTTTTTTAATTCCCCTGTTGAAGTGTTGCTATCAAAAGAGTTTACTCTCGTTTGTTGGTTTTGTTTTTCGATGATTGAAATCAATTTCAGTTTTCCTAAAAGTGCAAACAACATCCAGCTTGGGTGTCACGCTTACTGAAGCATGTCTCAAATAACTGAAGGTATTTCAATGAATAGTAGGGGTGGGAATCACCAGATGCCCACGATACGATACTAAAACGATACTTGAGTCACGATACGATAGTATTGCGATATTGCGATATATTGAATATTGCGATATATTGAATATTGCGATATTTCGATATATTGCGATTTCTTACTTTTTCAACTGCAAATTATGTCACCAAAGGAATACTTTGTCAAAATCTGGTTTATATAAGAACAATTTTTCAGTCTGTACATCTGACTTCAACCATTTTATTGCAGCAACATTGTCAAGTAGACAGACCAACAACTTTCATAAAGTCATGTCATAGTTGCATGCACCTGACAAACTGAACTGTTTGTTACAGTCTACTTACAGTCCACCTTAACTGGATGTGTGGTGTGTGTGTGGACTACTGTACTTAAGTAGTTTTTGAACAATGCAACTTCACTTACACAAAACATCTTGTGCAGCCCATTCAGTAACTGGGGAATTTCTAAATTACTGTTATGACAAAACTGTTACTGTTAAAACAAAATGAAAATATGCTACCGTTTGTTTACTGATGGCCTTGGAACTAAAGTTTATAGTAGCCCGGTAGCCTGGCATGGCCTGCAAAAAAAAGTTTTTTTTTTTTTTTGCAATATCGATACTTGGCGTCCAAATATCGATACAATATCGTCAGGCAAAATATCGCGATACTATGGTGTATCGATTTTTTCCCCCACCCCTAATGAATAGTGAACCCCAATCTGTCCAACACACAGAGTGTTAACACGAGATGTGAGAAATGCAATCCTCTGTCAGCCGTGAGCAGTAACTTCATCCCAGAGCTTAGAGGACCACGTTTACTGGGCAGGTACAAGAATAATTCTTCTTTTTTGCCCCAGGTCCAGTCACCTCTCGATGGCAGCATTGCTTTGGCTGCCTTGGTATCATTCTCTTCTTATGGAGCATCTTCTGAGTCTGAATATGTAAAAGCCATGCATGTCGATCATTTTGCTCCCCATCTTACCGTCTTTACGCATGCTAGCGTACGTCGTCTCACTTCAACTATCCTCCCTTGATTCTTTTACCATTCACTCACTCAAAGCAATGCTGCCAAAGGTTTGAAGTCACATATACAATAACATGGAGTCACACAAGTCGCTGGTGAAATAGCAGGAAAGGGCCCTTTTAGGACAGTACTATGGATTAATTGGGAATCACAGAAAGAATTTGGTCTCAGTAAATTGGGTTTGTAGGACACTTGTTAGTCAATACATTTAATGAAGCATCGCATTAGTTCATGCAGGACACGGAAAGTCATAGGCTACGCCCCAGCTGTAATCAGCTGACAGCCCGCTGATTGGATCAACGTTTCTAATCATTCACCACATTCACCAATCACATCCATTCTCACAACATAGGCGGTCCATTTAAATATGGCTCCCTTCTACACTGATCCTTGCTACTCTAATGCTGCCACACACATCGCTGCTGCTGCTGCCTGCCAAGCTTTGCCTTCACCACCCCAGCCTCCACCCCAGCCTCCACCTCTCTAGTTCAGAGTCTGCATGGCTCAAAGGTTAAACATGTATTCAATGTCTTACTTTGGGTTCACTCTTGTATACCCATGGGGGGGATTCTGCATTGCGCTCCCTTATTAGCTTAGCATGCTGCTTGGCTAATCCAGGGACCATCTACTGTAAAGAGCGGAGCCATCAGTGCCAAACATAACTCATTTCAATTTGTTGCAATAAATGGTTAAAACTAAGACAAGAGTGTTCCTGACTGAACTAAACATTTATGCACGTCTGAATGGTTTAATTCTGATAGTCTTGCTTAGGAAATAAACTTAGTAGATGATGGGCAATATCTGAGGAATACTGTAACAGATGCATGCATTCTTTTAAGACACTCGGATATCTGAGAAATATCGCAAATGGCAGAAATGTATGGGTGAGAGCGTACTAGGGGTAGGCCATGTTCGACAATATCTTTATGGAAATGCAATACTAGTCTAGGTACAGGCAGGCTGTAAATAGACACCACATGAAGCATGAAATTAGTTATTTAGTTATTTAAGTGGCTTTGCGTGTATGCCCTTCATGCAAACGTATTAGATACGTTACCAAGTTTACCACCCGCCTCTCCATAGACAGATAGTCAGATAATTACAGTAGATCAGCAAGCCACTGTTATCTATATTTATAATGTAGTTTATGAAGTGAATGTCAGCTTAGAAACAATCCATGAAAACATACTGTATGTGATGGTCTTACTACATCACAGTGTGCGGTGAAATTTGAAGACTACAGTATTGCCGTCACTGTTAATACGCCTATTTCACATCCCACCCAAATCACCTATTTTGTGTCTAAAATGCAGGAAGTAACACAATATAAAAATTAGATGGACTGCACTGATCACTGAACTGGATCTTCTTTGCTTCACTTCCTGCCTTTTAGACACAAAATGGCTGATTTGGGTGGAATGTGAAATAGGCTAATATGGTCAACAAAATTGTGTTCTGGTCTATAATTGAGTATCATATTATTAGGCTGCAAAGCATTATTGTACCACCAAACTAACCCAATAAGCAAAGCATGACACCCTCAGCGTTTCTCAATGTTAAGGCTCCTTCCTTGGGTCCTTCCATGGTTTTTAGCCTAGCCAGTGAGGAAGGACTCTTGCCTGCCCTCTGTAGGAAGACCCATCCTGCCAAGGAAGGATCCTTAACATTGAGAAACGGCTCCTATGTTGGTTTGTTGATGACACTTACTGCTGCGTTGGCCAGCTGGTTTGCATGTTGTCTCCGCAGGTCAGACTTGATAAAGCCTGCAGGAAAGTAAAGACACAGAACACTGGAAGTATTATCCACTATATTAGAACATAATATTTTAAATACAAAAAAGAATATCTCAGCGACATGCTCCTGCTGTGAATATCTGAGAGGCATTCCTGTCTGTGACTTCATAGAAGATGTTCATGACCTACTGTAGGAATGACACAAAGTAATACGGTGAGCATCCACTAGATGGCTCTCATGCACAGACATGCTACAAACACAGCAGTGTGTATTAAAATATCTCCAACATGATTGTGTGTGTGTGGCAATGGCTGCAAGTCTGATGAAAATATGTAATACATTGTAACTTATTTAAAACCTTGACATTACTAAATAATGATTGCATCTAATGGCATTTTGCATTTTAGGAGAATGAGTTTCACAATAAAGGGGAACTTTTGAAACTGATTACACTTTTAATCAGCTAGCTCAGCCGTTTCAACAAAGAGTTTATTTCACAGTGTGAGTATTGTTTGGTTGGTGGAGAGTGTTTTTCAACAGAGCTATTTTGAGGATTGCAGAAGTGGCAAAATGAATACAGCATGAAGTCACTGTCAGTGTCAGAAGGTGACCTTTGTAAAGAGAGAAGCCTCATTACTCGAAGCATATTGCAGTGTTTTGTTAGTGGTTTGAGAGTTTAGCGCTTCACTGGCTCATGCATGTTTAAATGGGCTGTGCAAAAGACCTAAGTGGCTTTGTATTGGCTGAGGTGTCAAATGAGGCATGGAGTGTCACCTCTACTCGTAATGTGAAGAGAACTGTGCGTTCTCTTCATCACCTTCTGAGCAAAGCAACTTTTTCCGCTGCTCAGTTAATCAAAAGCATTCATTGTGAGTGAGGAGCATGTGAGATGGAAAAAGTAAACGTCTGCGGTTACACGTGGTTTTTCCTCAACTTCAGTTAACGAGGCCCGTGATTCGTTGTTAAATATCCATCCTCTGTATACAAATAACAAAGTTACAAACAAAAAAAAACACTGTTTAAGCTGTTATGACTTTGTGGTGATGACAGAAGTGTTTATTATCTCTGCAGTGCCTACACCGAAATACATTTGTCACCATTTTGCAAACATTCTATCTGCATAATAACATTCAACTCTGAAATCAGCTCTCGAAGTTACACAGTAACTAAATTCTTGGACTTTCCCAGAAGTACATTACCGAAGGACCATTCTTGTCACAATGCACATAGAACTAGTGGCTTGCAGCACAGCTAACGGCAAAGTCAAACAACGACAATCACCTGTGGTTCACTTTCAAACAGAATCAACATGGAAGGCCCTAGTGAGTCCCTACCTGTCAATATTGTGCCGATGAGGAGAAACACACAGAGGAAGATGTTTCCTGCCAGTGTGCCGAAGCTGTCAATGATCTTCCCCTGGCAAATGGTGAATATAATCCCAAACACCTGTGTGCATGCAGAAATGCAATGGTTAGAACTGAAGTGTTTGCACGCACACGCACACGCAAATGCACGCACACACACACACACACACACGCAAACACACACTTGCACCCACACGGACACAGCAAAAGACACATGATCCACAAATATATGCTTCCCATCACCCGCAAAGCACCCAATCTTTTTTCAGTCCAAACAGTGTAAACCCACAAACATGTGTTCTACAATGTATTGGAGTGATGTGCTGGGCTTTGCTGCGCTAACGTTACACCAGCTGGTTGAGGAAGGCCCTGTCATGTGATCCAGTAGCTTCAACGGCGAGACTCTGTATCTCATTCTGACTCTCGGTGTAGCACGCTGTATATGAGCTGGTGTAGCACGCTGTATATGAACTGCCAGCTCCATTCGCAAAGGCCCTACTTTTATATACACGTAGCAATCACAATAAAACACTACTTGCCTTAGACACAGGTTTGTGGTCCATCGTGTCAGGGCTATTCATCTTCTTAAATGCATAGTTTACAATTCTGAGCGGTTTTTGTCATGCCAGAGCCTGTAATTTATGTTCTTCCGCCTGTCTTTTCCATGGAAAATTGCCCTTGTTGTTTTTTATTTTATTTTATTTTATTTATTTATTTGCGCATTAAAAAAAAAAAAGATGAATGCAAAACAACAAAAAGCGTGTGCCAGTAGAGACAGGAAACCCTTACCCTACATGGGCTTATTCCGGGTCTCTACCTCAGAAATGTAGCCTGATATTCAAAACTGCATCGTCAATTCATAAGCTCATTGCCTCTATGAGACAAGCAAACGACAAATAAGAAAAGCAAAAGCAACAATAAAACGAGAGAAAGAAAAAATTTTATAAGGAAAACAAAAGATCAACCAAAATTAGTAAGTAGACGGTTAGACAAGTAGACGGTTAAAAAGGCAGTGTGTGAGGTGTATGTGTGATATGTGGGCTATGTGTGACTTATCAGGAAGATTTGTAGTTTTGAATGGAGCCCGCAGTGCATATACAGGGCGTGCTACATGAGACTCCGAATGAGAAACAGGCTGAGTCTGGCTTGGAGGCTACGTAGTGATCCAGCCGAACCTGTGCTGAACAGTTGAGGAGTCCTGAGGACGTTCCCTCTGACTCAGGGTACGTCAGCTCCACCGCAAACTCAAAGCCCAGAGGTAGGTAGCCGGTCATGAAGAACCTATAACACACATAAGCACAGAGACACAGAGAAAGCTGAATAATGACAAAATACCACACCAACACCCCCCACCCCATGTCTTTATTGGTTTCATAGTTATTTCCCACAAGATATTACAACTTTGATACGATGTAATAAGTACAAGTTCAGTGACAATAAAGTATGATTATTTCTGAGGTTTTCACATGACAGCAAGAATGATATGTACTTCTTATCGCTCACCATCCGTGCAGAGACTGTCTGTCCCATGAAAGGATTACCAGGCACACTTGCACTTCTCACAATGGACAATTCTGGACATTCCGACCACACACTCTACACACTCTCATACGCACACGCACACATGCACACACCCCACCCCACCCAGGCCCAGACCCATACCCCCGCCTTGGTATCCCTCTATAGCTCCCTTGCATCCTTACCCACCGCCCCCCCCCCCCCCCCTTTTTTTTCTAACCCAGCCGTCAGTATTGGAGTAGTTCCGGGCTGTAATCCCTGTACTTTTTTCAACAAATGGATTGTACCTGTATAATATTGAAGTATGCCTTGTTACTCATTCAAAACAGTAATAATGTCTCATGTTCCATGTTGCAAATCTGAGTATATTTAGAAACCATTACTGCCGGCTGCACATGTATGTATGTATGTATTGTTTGTGTGTAATTGTATTGTATGTAGGTATGTCCACGTATGTCCTGTTTGTTTTGGGGACTACGGATGGAAATTAGCCTCGTGCCATGTGCCATGTGCAACGTGTTCGAGCCTCGTGTTCGAGTCTCGTGCTAAATCCGACAATTTTTACACTCTGATTATGTTCTTTGTGTCCATTAATTTTGCACTGTCCCGTCTAAATAAACAAATCAAATGTCAAATGTCAAAACCGAGACATCAGCTTGCAGCATTTCTGATCTTGTATCTAACATTAAAAAAATATATATTATTATATTATACATATTTGTTCTTAATTTATTCATTTCAGTATGGTCTGCAGCTGTTATTTTCATAGTTTTCATTCCTAATTCCTAATGAAAACTATGAAAATAATAGGTTATAGTGTTGTAATTACCTCCGCCACGGAGATGGCTGGAGGTTATGTTTTCGCCCCTGTTTGTCTGTTTGTCAGCAGGATATTTCAAAAAGTTATGAACAGATTTGCACAAAACTTGGCAGAATGGTTAGTCATAGGCCAACTTAGAAGTGATTACTTTCCATGCTCACTGGCCAACAGGGGGCGCTGTAATGGGGGTGTTTAATCACAAAAAGGCACCTAACTTCCAAATGGATTCACAACACCAAAAAAAAAAGTAGGAAGGTTGGTCATGGGCTAAGGACTAACTCAAACTTATAGCCAAAAGGGGTGTGTCAATGGCTGTGGCCAATCACAAAAAGGCACTTACAGTAACTTCGACATGGATTCACGTAACACCACGAAACTTTGTAGATAAGTAGGTCATGGGCCGACTTAGAACGGATTAACTGTCTACACCCACTGGCCAAAAGTGGGTGTGGTAATGGGCGTGTCCAATCACAGAACCAAACTAGTGGATTTGCACAAAACTTGGCAGAAAGGTTGGTCATGGGCCAATTTAGGGGACATTCACACCAAAAGCGTTTTTGGAGCTGCCAGCACCTTTCTGCAATTAATTCTCTATGTAAGGACGCGCTAAACGCGCTCCTCTTTCAAGGAACGCACCTGGTGTTTAAACGCTGGTGGCTTCTAATTTTTTTGGCGGAGCACTCTGGGCGTTTTTAAGCTGACAAAGTTGAACATTTGGAGGAAAAGCACGCTGCTCGTCTTATCACTCCTCCTACCTTTTCTCCTCCCAGAGGGATCCTCAACCTCCGCTGCTGCCAGAATTGGCAATAATCTGGCTTTCATGTTGACAGTGAACAACATCAAACAGACAAAACCAGCTGGCTACCGTCCGTGTGGTCGTTGTGTCCTGATTACTGCATGCGACTGCAGGGGAAAACAAAACAAAGCCAAAAAAAAAAACGCTCCGTGCGCTGTGTTTTATGCACAATGGAAGTGCTCTCAACATGATTTCCATAGTGTTCTAACTGAAAAAAGCGCTTTAGGTGTGAACGCCGCCGCCTAAGGAGTGATTAACTTTCCATGCCCACAGGCCAAACTGAGGCGTGGCAACATGCCGTGGTGGAGCTATGCACTCTACCGAGTGCCCTCTAGTTTTTGGTTGCATTATGTTTGACACCACACCCTTTCTTCTTCTACTTTTCTTCTTCTTCTTCTTGTTTCTACAGTATCAGATTAGTATTTTCGTGGTTTCCTACTATGCTGAAATAATGACCCAATTTCATGAAAGCTTAATCTAATTTAATCCACCGTTTACCGTCATCTAGAAGAGTCATCTCAAGAACAGGACCATCCCATATGTTGAAGTCAATGAGATAAAGCGTGAGGTTATGATGTCTCTGATGTGGTATGATGACCGTTTCTTGAGGGTATTTGTTCTCAGGATAAAAGGGCTTGGTAATTTATTCTAAGGGATCGTCACAACCACCTCCTCAAGTCATGAGAAGTACTTAGTCACTGTTATAGAGAAGAAAATACCAAATGCAACTAAAAGCACAGTGCTCTGGAATTCCACAGTGGTCTTGAAGCTACCTGCAGCTGCTTGAGTCCCCATTACTAAACCGATGTTGTGTGTCTGCTTAATTTGATGATTCAGTCACGAGTCAGATGAATGTTGAATACTGTTTGGCATGCATGTATGTATGGTAATTGTATGTAGGTGTGTTTTCACACACATGGTGAGCCCAATCTGTCAGTTCAATCTGTGCTATTGAGGAGGTGGTTTAACAACCTCTTAAATGATTTCATAACAACTTTAATTAAACTGGATAAATACATGTAAGCTATGGTTACTAATAGCTGTCAGTTACAGGAGAGAAGAGAAACATTCAGGCACAGACGCAGTGGCTCGCTGCATGTGCTGTGGTACGCCGATGTGGAAGTGTCTCACTAAACCTTTCTGCCTTCTCCCCCTCTCAAAACACACCAACCAGGGAAACACTTTTTTTAAAGCCTGTAGGCCATGGATTCCCAAACTTTTTCATCTTGTGACCCAAAAGATACATTTTGTGTCTCCCTGGGACCCAAACTCACAAAAAACATACGGTAATGAGTTGCCATGGCGACCAGTTGGCGTCCCACCCCCCACGGGTCCGCGACACAAATTGGGTCCTGACCAATTTTGGGAAACTACTATTTTGCAGCTTTAGTGGCTGATTCATATAAAAAAGCAAGCTTTCTATTGACAAACTTGCTGTGAGACCTAGGTCAGGTCTAAGATCACTGAAAAGCCAGCAAAAGAAAGCCGGCCTGAAGAGCCTAGAATAGCGTGGTGGTCATCCCACCATGGAAGGCTAGAGGAGGGAAAGGGGTAACTGAGAACCCTCGGGTAAAGAAAAAGAAGAGCAAGGGTCATAAAAAGACCCTGTTTGAGTGTCTCTCTCCTTTAACAAACCTTTACCGTGAGCCTCACTCCCACCGACCCTGGACCTTCAAGAACAACAGGTTCTTACACAAGCCTGGGGAAATGACCCGCCAGCCCAGAATGGAAACCGCCCCATGGCCTTCTATAGCTCTGGATGTGCCCAGCAACAGACAGGTCCATCCGGCTACTGCGGCAACAACCAATGAGAAGTGACACCATCAGAAGATGGGATTTTTTGGGGGGAAACTGTATGCTTTTCTAATAAGATGCTGTATGTTAATCACCCGCTTTGCAAAACGAATGCAGACTGCAGGAGACTGTGTGAATGCCCATTGCCCACTAGATCCCTTTCCCCATAAAGGCTCTAAACATGCCGTAGTTCTATGTAGACATACATACAGTATTTGAATCCATTGCACCAATACTACTTGGCTTTGGATATTTGTAATCTGTAGTACCATCTTTAACAACATCTACATAACGGTGGCTATTAGCCATAGCTTTCCTTCTCCCATTAATAGAAGCGGCATGCATTACCTCTGTTCTACATAGTTTGGCACCGGAGGCCCAAACTAAATATTTGTTTTGAAGGTGTTGACATGGCACTGTCACAGAGAGAGTTCCCCTCAGTTATAGAGCGCTTTAGCCCACTGACGCCAAACCCAATACAAAAACCTGTCCGTTTTACTGTTGTCTTGCTTGTCACTAAGTGTGCCCGAATGCTATAACATGACTTTAGACCTGTTATGAATCAGTGGGGTCTTGTAATATTTGGGCCACGTCCGTGTCATTGATATACTTGTTTATTTACAGAACTCACATCCGCACTTATTGTTTTGACTGGCGGGTTACCCCCCCCAGTTCCGGTTGCTTTGCGCTTGCGTGACGTCAGCGTGTCATCGAGAATACAGTAGACTTTGGGACATTGCACGCAATCAAAGGCATTTTGCACTTTAAAATATGTTTTTTAGGCCTAGAACAATATGTGTTTTCCTTTGTAATTGATAGTTTTCTCTCCCATACTGTAAGTGCAATAACAAACAAAGATAATGGGTATAGTAATATTATACACACAATGAGGGCATTCCGTTTTTAGAAGTGACTTAAATGTATTCCAAAAAGATATTCAGATACGTGTTTTTCCCACATGCTGTTGGCTTATGTAAATGTCTAAGTTCTGAGCTGTAAACCCTGAGATTCAGGTGAAATTGTGGAATTGCCTCTGGGTATACGTGCCTGTACTTGTTGCCAAAAATGGGGGGGGGGGGGGGGGGTTTGCCCTTTTGTCTCATAATCTGCCTATGGCCTATGGTGTGTGGGGATGGGGGTGTGTGTGAGAGAGAGAGACATAGGCAGAGAGAGAGAGAGAGAGAGAGAGAGAGACAGAGAGAGAATACTTTGCATAGTTGCATAGTTGACCGCTAAATAAATAGGACTGTAAATTATTGCCCCAAATGTAAACAGAAATATTGCTCTTGAACATCCCTGGGGAATCAAACATAGAAATATAGCAGAATCTTTGCATGAAAAACAATGTACCGTAATTTCCGCACTATAAGCCGCACCGGAGTATAAGCCGCAGCAGCAAAATTGCCTGTTTGTTACATATATAAGCCGCACCGGACTATAAGCCGCAGGTGTTTTAATGTTTTTTTTTGTTTTTTTTTAATTGTGTTTTAATGTTTAATTACCATATGTAAGGGTTCATGCACAGAGGGGATTGTCGGGAAAGAGATGGCTGTTTGAGGAAGCTCCCATTTATTAACATTTCAACAAAACAACATACTGTAACACAACACCACCTGTGTTTTTTTTTACAGTGCACACAGTGTCCGCGGTGTGGTGAAAAGAGGGCAAGAGAGGAAATTAAAACAGAAGTGGATTTATAGTTAGAAAGAGTGCTAAAGAGAGAATTCCGTTTTTTTTTTTTTTTTTCCCCCGAAAAAATCCATAGATAAGCCGCACCGTTATATAAGCCGCAGGGCCAAAAAACGGGGAAAAAGCCGCGGCTTATAGTCCGAAATTTACGGTACTAGAAATGGGTTATGAAAGAAAGAAAGAAAGAAAGAAAGAAAGAAAGAAAGAAAGAAAGAAAGAAAGAAAGAAAGAAAGAAAGAAATTATTAAGAAAGAATTACCCAAGAGCTCCAGCAGTGATGAAGACCACCCAAAGGTGTCCCAGACTGAGGGTGGCAGCGTAGATGATCATCCCCACCAGAGACATGGAGTAGACTGCGAGGGTAGTCTGTCTGCAAAACACACAAATATACAACGGGCAATTATGATGGACTATGAATAAGTTCAGTGTGTCACTGAATCCACCAGTCTTCTTCTCCAGTTGAGAAGCAAGACAATTAGCAGGTGATCAGAAATCTATCGATTGAATTTGACAGTAATGATAACTGCAAGATGCATGTAGTGCAGGAGAGTGGGGGGGATTTTGAATAGACTAAAAGGTGTATTAAAAATGGTCGACCGTAGACGTTCCATCTGTGCTCTTTGCGGGCTGATTATGCTAAAAGCTGAAGCGGGGCTCCAGCAGAGTGTGTGCCTCATTACAGGGAAAATGACGACGAAATGGAGGAGAGTTTGACATTTGGAAGTACTCCTACAGAGGTTATTGTCCACACAAGCACCTGTGTGCATGTGCCATGTGCACAGCTCTGAGTCACATATGTAACAAAGCAGTAAACATACACAAGCCTTGAAACACAGGTTTTATCAGGCATCGTTGAAACAGAAAATGCCATTCGATTTTGAAGTGGATAATTTCACATCTTGCTCCATTCATTTCTTCATTTGTTCTTTTTAAAACGGGCCTTTCATGCCCACTGACTGTGGTTTTACGGGAAATTATAACATTTAAACTCGACCCGTTTGTCAGGGATAGGGTAATTGCACAAATAACCATTAGCAGTCTTCCTGAGAGATGATGTGATAGGTGGTTATAGTTGTGTAACTTAACTTAAAGGCTCTGGCGGACCACCAGGCGGAGCCCCGCGGACCACTGGTGGTCCACGGAACACAGTTTGGGAACCACTGGGCTAGGGAATGGGGAGCCAGAGTTTAATTAAAATGACCGGCTTAGACTACAAAGCCTGGCGGGAGTGACTGCGGGACGGGTCCCTGTCCACAAGCACGTGCACATTCCTCCTAGACCTAGGCTATGAGGGGGCAACACCCTGAGAAATAAGGAATAAGGGGTGGGGTCAGAGAACATAAGGGTGGATGGGTTGACTCTCGCACCCCCTAGGGTGACCACTGCTTTCATTACAGCCAGACAGCGCACCATGGGACCACCAGGTCAGAAGGATCAGAGCTATAGCAGCGTCCGGCACCTGGATAAACAGAGCCTGACCCCCAGCAGCCAACACAACAGCCAGCAACTACAGATAAACATGAAACAATGCATGCAGCAAGCTGAAAGGGACATGGCAAGTTGGCAACACATAAAGACTGTTGAGCGGAAACAACACAAAGATACTAAACATGCTTGCCTAGCTGGCTATTGAATATAATACTGGTGTACATGTTCGGAACCCTTGGTGGTGAATAAACCTAAGATTTTCCATTTTGTTAAAGGGATAGGCCAACTTTTTTGGGAGTTTAGGCTATATTAAAACTAGAACGTACATGGCTTTATTTTCAATCTGCATGCAGTACAAATGGGATATTAGCCTACTTCAGTTCAGTCGCCCAAAATGCACATTCAAACAGCGCCAGTACAGCACACCACATGGCAAATGAGGAAATAACTTTGGTTATACACTCCTGTTAAGTTTGGTTATTCTTTGTTTTGTTCTCGGTCTGGATTTACTACGAAAATGACCGTTTGACGTAACTTTGGATTATTGTTTCATCACGTGGTGAGTACACGAGTCACAACATGTACATGTGAGTGTTTATGGCGCTGTTTGAATTTGCATTTCGGGCGACTGAACCGAAGTAATGTAGGCTAATATCCCATTGACTGCCATTGTAGCACTAAGCTATTAGCAGTGAGGTGCTGTACCACAGTTTGTACTGTACACAGATGGAAGATAAAGCCATGCACGTTCTAGTTTTAATAGAGACAATATGGCAAATGGCCTAAACTCCCAAAAAGTTGGCCTATCCCTTTAAGTCTCCCATCTTCTCCTGCCGTGTGAACCAAGGTTACATTCCCTGTTATGTAAGTATTTATTCTGTGGGCCGTCTCTGATTTCCCACAACTACCTCAAGAAAGGCAGACCGCTGTTCCCATACTGTACATTCCTGTTCTGATATCTGTCTTACTTGTAGGTTTTGGTTTTGTCCAACCAGATGCCACAGATCAGGGAACCGACCATGCCTGCAATGACGATGGTGAGGCCTATCCGCCCAGCATTCACCTCTTCCCCCTACAAGTTTAGGGAAGATGAGACACAGACGTTAATGACCTTAAGGTCTTAGATAGCCTTTTGCACTCATGCGCATTTTTCTATTAGCATTTTTCTATTGTAATGTATGCATGCGTGTATATATTTTTTAGTTATCTTAGCATTAGATTTGTACTAGCTATGCTAGTGTATGTGTATATATATATACCTATTGTCTTGCTTTCTATTTTTATTGTCTTACTTCTATTTTGTTTTTTTTGAATTTCATGGACCAGGGCAACTTGTACAAACTCTGTTTGAGCTTGACCTTAAAGGGACAGCTCACCCTAAAATCCAAAATTACATGTTTTTCCTCTTACATGTAGTGCTATTTATCCATCTACATTGTTTTGGTGTGAGTTGCTGAGTTTGGGAGATATCAGGCATAGAGATTTCTGCCTTTTCTCCAATACAATGGAACTGGATGGCACTCGGCTTGTGGTGCTCAAAACGGCAAAAACATACACAGACCTAGTTGTGAGCAGTTTCATGTAGGAACTAACTATTAGCTAGTGGGTGTAGTTCGGTCTAAAGAAAATTGTTCCTACATGAAACTGCACACAACAAGGTTTGTGGATCATCTTGAATAACCGAGTCATGATTTCTGGAAAGAGACATTTTAAGTTTTGCAAAAAATTTATGTTTTTGTCACTTTCACCACCACAACCCGAGTGCCATCCAGTTCCATTGTATTTGAGAGAAGGCAGAAATCTCTAGGGCTGATATCTCCAAAACGATCGAGGTGGATAAATAGCACTACAGGTGAGAGGAAAAATATGTATTTTGGATTTTAGGGTGAGCTGTCCCTTTAAGTCTGTAACTACAGGACCTGTAAGACAAGAGTCCTGGGAATTAGAAGTCAAACTGCGTTGCACATAGGCTACCAGCAACACACTCTTGCACAATGCATTGCTATAATATTGCATTTAACTCTGTGTGTCTGCCAGTACACAGTGGGAGACAGAAGAAGAAGAAGAAGAAGACTTACAGGGTAATGCTCGATGATCATACGGTTGAGCAGAGTGCCGACAGCATAGAAACAGCCCACGTTCAGTCCTGTGAGTTAGGAGACACTGTCAAGCAAAGTCTGCACAAACTACAAGACAAAGATATTTCTCAGGAAACTTTTCACAACATGCTTACAGTAGAGCTGTCTGGATACGGAGTGTACAGTGAAATACTGTAATGTGACCAGTCAAGATTTATTTTTACATTTTTGGTTGTCAGTTGTGTCAGACCCCATCAGGCTAGTTTCCAAAATACAGATTATTAAGACCAATGATTTCGATAAAAGGATATTCCTGCAATGGATGTTTTCATCGACAGGGTTATAGACAGAGAAAGTAGCTCAGAAATAAACTACAGTGCACCACCTGCTACTACATCAAGCAAACACTTAAGAAAATCAACTCACTAACAGAGTTCATGATAAAAGGTCTGTGTTTAGGTAGCAGCTGAAATTGAGTCAAAATGTAAGATATACAAGTGCTGTTTCTAATTTAAACTATTTGCAAACATTATTGTGAAAATTATCGTGTTACATGAATAGAAGTGGAAGCTACAGAACCGCCACCTATTGCTCAGTGAACTGACAGAGACAGGTGGAGCAGCAGCTGAAACACTGCACAGCAAGGTAGGCTATGAAGGGACAAGGTGAACTCTGCACAGTTATCTAGCAACTCATGGACCATTTACATTGACAAAACACACAGACATGCGCATGTGCACACGCATGCACGCACGCACGCACACACACACATACCAACAATAACACCGGTAGTCACATGAGGTGTTTGCAGCATTGAGAGCATTGCAGTGTCAAGAGGTGAAAGTGCGCTATAGCTTTTCTTAAAACTGCTCACAGCTGTTGTCATTGTGTCCATTAACATCGCTAATTATAGAAAACAGACTGTTACAAACAAAAACTATTCGTTTGATCATTGGGCCAAGAAATCGATCGATCACATTTGTCAAACATTGACAGACCACTGACAAACTTTGAACCCCTTCAGGAAACAATCTCATCTACAGTATACATGTATTCATTTATTATGAGTTTTTAAATGGGTTGTAAGCAATTTTATGATATTCAGTGATAAGATAGGGAAACATGGTTACACTTTGACAGGGAAACGTAGACTTCCTGTCAACTCTGTCAGTGGCTCTATCAGCACTATGCAGCTGTTCTCCATTGGTCAGGAATACCTTGCCTGCTTGTAAATCACTTGCCACTGAAAAAGTCCAGTCTTGCCTGCAGATGGTGCAGTGGTTGAAACAATGCCTGAGCAAATACATTCACACAAAGAGTTTAACCACTTTTCCTCTGTTACAGTATATCTAAAGCATTATATTACAAAAGAAATTGAAGACATTTCTTTGTTGATAAGTGCTTTTCCCCTAAAAAAAATACAAATCATATGCTATTATTCCGAAAAACAGAGTAATAAAAACAACAAAGTGACAAACATGTCTGTGCAGAATGGGGACAGGACAACCAACCGTAAGTGACGATGAGTAGGATAAAGGGCTTGTTGCGGAGCAGCCTGCGTATGGAGGCTGTGTAGGAGTACTGCTCTGCCGGGATGCTCCGAGCTGTGGCCTGGGCCTGAGTGGGAGGAAGCTCAGGGCGCTCCTGGAACACTGACACAGGGAGACAAGGCAAAAAAATAGTTCAAATAAAGTCACCATTTTGTTACTTTAACTTAAAGCTACAACCTGGAACTTTTTTCGTCTCACTAACCCCGCCCTCCTCGCCCTCAATTGGTCACGTTTATGCCCCAGCAGATGTCACTCATCTTGCCGCCGACCCATCTAACAATAGTGATGTTCTGCCACGGTTAGCTCCGCTGTTCTTTGCTTTCTTTCCGGTTTCCGCCATTGTTGCTGTTGTTGCTATGTGTTCCCTGCACTGTGGCCGCTAGCGCTAGCTCATCGTTGCTACACTCACAACAAATGATATGCGCCCATAAATGTCTCAAATATGATTGAAAAGCCAATTTCAGACAGACAGCTGCAAAGATTCAGGCATGAACACACAGGGTCACTAACGGACACAGAGTATGTATAATCCTATTCATCTATGTTTCGAAAGTTCCATAGTGTAGCAGCTTTAAGATTTTCTTTTATCAATTTGCATTTGGGGCATTAGGAGAACCCATGTTAAAATAACAGGTGGACGTAATCTTTGATCCTCTCAACACAAGACATCCAACTGCATCATCCCCCATGTTCGCCAACATGCACTACAGGGACAGGGGCATGGATCTGTTGTGTCACAACCCAAAAGAACATTCTGCATTTTGTGTCATGGCTCCATGTTGAATGGCTGTAAAGATTGGATGAGCATACACGAAAAACATACACACACTCAACACCATACATCTCCGTAGCATGATGCAGGATGCAGCATTCCACTGAGCACGTCTCAGACTGAAAGACAGTGAGCCACTCTCTCCCACCCTGAGGATTGGCACATTTGGGGGTGATGATAACTGATCTGTTTCAATCAGCCTTTCTCCTGGGCGAAAGTCTGTGGCGGCCCTGTGGGGGATCGAGTCAATGCAGATGTCTGTTTGTGGTGCTTGGAGCTGAGCCAGCCTCCCCCGGGGCTGCCTGACCTGAGGACTTGTGTACTGTCAACAGTTCGCGCTAATCCTGAGAAAGCAACTTTTTCATTGATACAGCTGTTCTTTGATGTGTCAGTGTTTGCCCATTGTTATTCAAGGGGGACAAACACATAATTTCATTGAAAATAGCATTTGGAGTGGCCATATAACAGACAGCACCCAAACCTCTCCTCTCACCTCTCTTGCCTACAGTTTAGTTTAGGCTCATCTCTAAATCCTGCCACTCACGGGCCGGTGCCAGGCCCATTACTCAGGAGGCACAGATGGCCTTCCCAGCAGGACAACACATCACACATGGCATCTTGCG